>NC_056740.1:425656382-425928882 GCF_019279795.1 Protopterus annectens | reverse complement strand
CCCAAGTCAGCAAATGCTAGAACTGAGATGTACTATGCAGACCTGCATAAGTAGACCACCAAATAATACAAAATCGTTAAGTCCAGAGAGAGAGGGAGTTAGAAAATAGAAACATGATCAGGTTACTGTTTGATATATTATTTTCTGATGTAGAGAAAAAACACAGAAAAGCAGAACATGCCCTAATCACCGTACAAATCAAATCAACAGATCTGCTAATAGAAAAAAGAAGGCAAAACAAATGACTCTCAGTAACGAATAGTCAGCAGGGTTTATCCCAGCACACCTTCTGTAAACATCTGGGTTATCAATTGCATAGCTGAAAAATAGAGATGTTCCTCATAAGATCGCTGTTGTAGTAGCCTAAGCTATGCAGGACATCCTATCAAGGATTGACCAGCCAAACAGCTTACAGTGCTTTAGGGCATCTTCAATTAGCCCTGGCCACTGTGCAGCACAAGGAAAGCAGTGTAAAGTCAATGCCTAGAGTACTAAGATGTCATACCATCAAAGTATGTGCTCCTCTGTAAGCTTCAGGTGATCAACAGCTGGTTAGTGCTTCTATATGGCTGGGCAAATACAGCACCCCTTTGAGGACTACCTTCCACTTCATTATTTTAAGGAAGAAAAATGTTTCTTTTCTGTCAGTAATTTATGCTCATGGCCAGAGCTGGTCTTTTTAGTAGCCTTCACTAAAAGTTTTACCTCAGAATCGTATATTTTCAGTTATGGTTCACCAAGAGGAATTCTTTGAAAATGTCTGTTTTTGAAAAAGGAAAATGAACTAGAGGCTAGGAGTTTTGCTTTTGGCATTGTCTTTAAACAGTTTTAGATCATAACCTAATTTTTGTCTCTCAAGTGTTTTAATAACTCTAACCTGTTGTCAGATACCTTTTTTTGACTAACAGCTGGTCCTGGGCACCTAGGGGATTTCTTTTTTAGTTATCGTATTTTGTGAGGAAAAGTGTGTTGTTTCTGCAGTACAGTGTTTTGAGGGGCTGAGGATAGTGTGTTTGGTGGTTATCACTAAAACGTTTTACCTTAAAAGTAAATTTTTTGGCAGGAGGTAAGTCTGAATTTTCCAAGCTCTGATATCTGCTTTTCAGATGTCTTTTGCAGTTCCCTGTGGGGATTTCCATGTAAATTATCACTTTTGTGGTAAAAAAGGTGTTATTTTCTCTCAAATCTGACTGCTAGGGGCTGAGGCTAAAGTGCCTGGTTGCAGTCACTAAAAGTTGTATCTCAAACCTTAACTTCTCTGTGATGAGGTAAGACAACATTTTCAAAGCTACACTATTCTTTTATTAGATGTCTTTTGCAGTTGATTGACAGCCTTGGTTCTCTTTGGGGATCCCCATGTAAACTATCACTTT
Organism: Protopterus annectens; assembly: GCF_019279795.1. Lineage (NCBI taxonomy): Eukaryota > Metazoa > Chordata > Ceratodontiformes > Protopteridae > Protopterus > Protopterus annectens. The sequence goes on along the minus strand of NC_056740.1, from coordinate 425,927,509 downwards.
ATATGGGGAAAAAGTGTCACCTTTATTTCAAATGTGGTTGTTAGGGACTGGGGCTAATATGTATTGTGTAGTCCCATTTTCAAACTGTCTCTTCTTCTTCTTTCAGCTTTTCCCGGTTAGGGGTTGCCACAGCGGATCACCTGTCAGCTCATGATTGGCAGTGGAGTTTTACGGTGTTGAGTAAACAGCCCAGCACCCAACCTTCCATGGAAGGCACACACACACACACACACACACACACACACACACACACACACACACACACACACACACACACACACACACACACACACACACTCACACCTAGGGCCAGTTTAGAGTATCCAATCCACCTACAGCATGTCTTTGAGATGTGGAAGGAAACTGGAGCACCCGGAGGAAACCCACACGACCACAGGGAGGACATGCAGACTCCACACAGAAGGCACCCCAGTCAAGGATCGAACCAGAGAACCTCTTGCTGTGAGGCAGCAATGCTAACCACTGCGGCCACCCATTTTCAAACTGTCTCTGATGCTTAATAATGACTGTACGTGCCTTTTGTCTATGAAAAATTGCAAGTCATAGCTGTTCCCAGCAGAGTAACATGAAAGCCCTACTGAACTGTCAGTTGAATTTCTTCACCACCATAAGCAACAAGCTTCACACACTTTGCCAAATCAAGCTTTTCACCAGCACATATTCTAGCAAATGTATCTTCTGAGATAACATTGCACATTGAGCCTGTGTCACCTTTGAGCTCTATGGGTTTTCCATTTATTTGAACAGTACAAAATACTTCATTCTTTACCCATAAATCTACTGCATTGACTGTTTCATTAAGCACAGACACCATCAACATAAAAAGTAGAGTCACAGCTTTCTAATTGATAAACATGTCTCCTTGAATATTCTCTTTTAATAAAATAATTTCCCTTATTTGATTTACAAAACCTTTTGAAATAATTTCACTTATTGCATTTGTGGCATTGTTGACCAAAAGCTAAGTACTTTTCTCTTTTGCATTCATGGTTTGCACCACAGTTATGACAGCTGACTATGAGGCTAGGTGAGCATATACACCCACTCTTTTGCTTGTCTGCTAAGTCACTCTTGTGCCTCACTGAGACTGTGTGGATTCTGGAATTTGCTAGAAAGCTACAGGGTTTTCCAGTGACTATTGCAGGGTTTATAGTTGCTGCCATGTGCTTGGGCCTGTTTCTTTTAACCACATGCTACACACTATCAACATTAGCACTAGAAGATACTGGAAGCATGCATTTCTCATTTGAAAGCATATTTGTGTGCTTTTCTGTGAGCTCATATATCTGACAAATCTCAATGGCCTTATTCAAAATTAAATCACTGTCATGAAGCAAAATCTTTTTCACAGCACCATCTTTAATACCCCACACAAGTCTTTTTTTAATCAACTCATCCCTTAAATCACCAAATTTGCACATTTTATCTTTGTTTCTCAAGTCAGTTATATATGCTGCAAATGTTTCCCCAGGCTTTTGATCTTTTGTATAAAATAAGTGCCTTTCCATTGTAATATTCATTTGGGGGTTACACATTTTTCTAAATTTATGTTTTAAGCACTTGTGGTCTTTTCTTGACTCAGACGGTACCACTATCAGGCGGTTTTCCCCCTCACCTGCAAACACAGTAGGTGCATATACAAATGAATGCTCTCTTTCAGTGGCTTCTGAACCAGATAAATTAAGCAGTATAAATACCTTTGTTTGTGCATCTTTATCAGAAAATGCAGCTTGTATGAAAATATCATACTCTTGCTCAAACACTGTCCAGTTCTCTGCAATATTATTATCAAATACAAGTAGAGCTGGTCTATGAAAGCCTTCTGCCATGCCAACAAAGTATGCTTAAACACACTGACAAAGTGGTGCTTGTGATTGCTTATAAACATACATGCACAGCCAGTGCTTGTAATAACATTCAAATACACAATACACTCTTCAAAATACTGTACACTGTGAATTATGCTTTGAAATGGCTGTATTTTGTGAATTAACGGTACTGTAATACTGCAGAAACGTGTGAACACTTTGTATACTTCAGATATTTTGAATAGCTTTAATTAATGCAAAAAAGTAGCACATAGCGAAAAAATGTGGTTGTTTCCCTTATTTTATATACTTTATGTGATTCGGACTTTACTTCATACATTTTCCGTAGTCATCCAAATATTTTTTTTCAATATACCACAGTTTCAGACATTTTGTTTACTTAGAAATTTGTTTTGAGAATTCTGAGTGCTTTGTTTTATATTTTGCATGTAAGAAATCATTTAAGTAAGCCTTGATACCAGAAATACGTTTCTGACATATTTTGTGAGTTATACATTCAGTAGGGCTGATCCACCACCATCCAATAACAGCAGATTACCACCACCACCATCCAGTAAGAGCAAACTACCACCAACACCAACAACCAGTAACAGCAAATTACCACCATCCAGTAACAGCAGATTATCTGCATCACCATCCAGTAACAGCAAATTACCACCACCACCACCATCCAGTAACAGCAAATAACCACCACCATCCAGTAACAGCAGATTACCAGCACGACTATCCTGTAACAGCAAATTACAACCACCATCCTGTAACAGCAAATTGCCAGAACCACTATCCTGTAACAGCAAATTACCACCACCATCATTCACTAACAGCAAATTACCAGCAACACTATCCTGTAACAGCAAATTACCACCACCACCACCCAATAACAGCAGATTACCAGCACCACCATCCAGTAACAGCAAATTACAAGCAGCACCATCCAGTAACAGCAGATCACCAGTACCACCATCTAGTAACAGCAAATTACCACCACCACCATCATCGAGTAACAGCAGATTACGACCACCACCATCCTGTAACAGCAAATTATCACCACCAACAACCAGTAACAGCAAATTACCACCAGCACCATCCTGTAACAGAAAATTACCACCAACAACAACCAGTAACAGCAAATTACCACCACCACCAACATCCAGTAACAGCAGATTACCACCACCACCATCCAGTAACAGCAAATTACCACCACCACCAACAACCAGTAACAGCAAATTACCACCACCACCATCCAGTAACAGCAAATTACCACCACAACCAACAACCAGTAACAGCAAATTACCACCATCACCATCCAGTAAAAGCAGATTACCAGCACCACCATCCAGAAACAGCAACTTCCCACCACCATCAGCAAACCGTAACAGCAAATTACCACCACCACCATCCAGTAACAGCAGATTACCACCACCACCATCCTGTAACAGCAAATTACTACCACAACCAACAACAACCAGTAACAGCAAATTACCACTACCAACAACAACCAGTAACACCAAATTACCACCACCACCATCCAGTAACAGCATATTATGACCACCACCATCCAGTAACAACAAATTACCACCACCAACAAAAACCAGTAACAGCAAATTAACACCACCACCATCCAGTAAAAGCAGATTACCACCACCACCATCCAGTAACAGAAATTTGCCACCACCATCAACAACCAGTAACAGCAAATTACCACCACCACCATCCAGTAACAGCAGATTACCACCATCACAATCCAGTAACAGCAAATTACCACCACTACCATCCTGTAACAGCAAATTACCACCACCACCACCAACAACCAGTAACAGCAAATTACCACCACCACCATCCAGTGACAGCAGATTACCACCAACAACAACCAATAACAGCAAATTACCACAACCACCATCCTGTAACAGCAAATTACCACCATCAAAAACAACCAGTAACAGAAATTACTACCACCAACAAGTAACAGCAGATTACCACCACCATCCAGTAACAACAAATTACCACCACCACCAACAGCCAGTAATAGCAGATTACCACCAGCACCATCCAGTAACAGCAGGTTACCACCACCACCATCCAGTAACAGCAAATTACCACCACCAACAACAACCAGTAACAGCAAATTACCACCACCACCATCCTGTAACAGCAAATTGGAAATTACCACAAGTAACAGCAAATTACCACCACCACCATCTCCTGTAACAGCAAATTACCACCAACAACAAACAGTAACAGCAAATCACCACCACCAACAACCAGTAACAGAAAATTACCACCACCAGCAGCCAGTAACAGCATATTACCACCACCACCATCCAGTAACAACAAATTACCACCAACAACAACCAGTAACAGCAAATTACCACCACCACCATCCAGTAACAGCAGATTACCACCACCACCAACAGCCAGTAATAGCAGATTACCACCACCACCACCACCATCCAGTAACAGCAGGTTACCACCACCACCATCCAGTAACAGCAAATTACCACCACCAACAACAACCAGTAACAGCAAATTACCACCACCACCATCCTGTAACAGCAAATTACCACCACCACCATCTCCTGTAACAGCAAATTACCACCACCAACAAACAGTAACAGCAAATTACCAGCACTAACAACCAGTAACAGAAAATTACCACCACCAGCAGCCAGTAACAGCATATTACCACCACCACCATCCAGTAACAGCAAATTACCACCAACAACAACCAGTAACAGCAAATTACCACCACCACCATCCAGTAACAGCAGATTACCACCAACAACAACAACCAATAACAGCAAATTACCACAACCACCATCCTGTAACAGCTAATTACCACCACTAAAAACAACCAGTAACAGCAAATTACTACCACCAACAACAACCAGTAACAAGAAATTACCACCACCACCATGTAACAGCAGATTACCACCACCATCCAGTAACAGCAAATTACCACCACCACCAACAGCCAGTAATAGCAGATTACCACCACCACCATCCAGTAACAGCAGGTTACCACCACCACCATCCAGTAACAGCAAATTACCACCACCAACAACAACCAGTAACAGCAAATTACCACCACCACCATTCTGTAACAGCAAATTACCACCACCACCATCTCCTGTAACAGCAAATTACCACCACCAACAAACAGTAACAGCAAATTACCACCACCAACAACCAGTAACAGAAAATTACCACCACCACCAGCCAGTAACAGCATATTACCACCACCACGATCCAGTAACAGCAAATCACCACCAACAACCAGTACAGCAAATTACCACCACAACCATCCAGTAACAGCAGATTATCAGCACCACCATCCAGTAACAGAAAATTACCAACAACAACAACAATAACCAGTAACAGCAGATTACCACCACCACCATCCTGTCACAGCAAATTACCACCACCACCAACAACCAGTAATAGCAAATTACCACCACCACCATCCAGAAACAGTAGATTACCACCACCACTATCCAGTAACAGCAGATTTCCACCACCACCATCCACTAACAACAACAAAAAAAATGTATCCTTGTTTCCCATTTTTCCTGACCTAAAGTAGTCCAAGTACAGGCTTTGCTGTATTCTGGACTTTTGGAAAGTTCCTGTGTTGCCCATTTCCTTTATTGGATAAAGGGAGGCTTCTTTGTGCACCAGTGGCAGTGGGGAGCTTAGAGCAGCCTATCTATCCCTGGAGGAGTGTTCCCAGCACAGGAATCTGGTAGTCTATTGGCTGTTTTGGGATAATTTCTAGCTCTTTCAAGTGCCCCTGTATAAAACCCGCTTTGGCATGTTTTTTTGCGCTTGTTACTACTCAGCCAAGCTCCTCATGGTTCTGCAGAGTGGTGCTAGCAGCAGAGAGGCTAAAAGAGTGACTGATAACCTGATAAAAGTGTTTTTTTTCCTGCTACTACCTGGGCGACTATCCGATCCAGCTAAACTGAAAGTATTTCTGCTTCTTGAACTGTTTTAAACTGTTTAAAGTTGTTTTTGCACCTGCACTTTTAAAGTTTGTCCTGTTTGTTGCATTTACCTGTTGAAGCTACACACTCAAGTGTGTTAGCCTGTGTTACATATTTATTGCATTTTCCTGCTGTTTGTTGCAAAAAAGAAAAAGAAAAACAAAAAAAGATCCTTGTTTCCCATCTTTCCTGACCTAGAGTAGTCCAAGTACAGGCCTTGCTGTATTCTGGACTTTTGGAAAGTTCCTGTGTTGCCCATTTCCTTTCTTGGATAAAGGGAGGCTTCTTTGTTCACCAGTGGCAGTGGGGAGCTGAGAGCAGCCTATCTATCCCTGGAGGAGTGTTCCCAGCACAAGAATCTGGTAGTCTATTGGCCGTTTTGGGCTAATTTCTAGCTCTTTCAAGTCCCCCTGTATAAAACCCGCTTTGGCGCGGTTTTTGCACTTGTTACTATTCAGTCAAGCTCCTCATGGTCCTGCAGAGTGGTGCTAGCAGCAGAGAGGCTAAAAGAGCGACTGATAACCTGGTAAAAGTGTTTTTTTTTCCTGCTACTACCTGGGTGACTGTCCGATCTAGCTAAACTGCAAGTATTTCTGCTTCTTGAACTGTTTTAAACTGTTTACAGTTGTTTTTGCACATGCACTTTTAAAGTTTGTCCTGTTTGTTGCATTTACCTGTTGAGGCTACACACTCAAGTGCACTAGCCTGTGTTACATATTTATTGCATTTTCCTGCTGTTTGTTGCAAAAAAGAAAAAAAAAACAAAACAATTATCCTTGTTTCCCATCTTTCCTGACCTCGAGTAGTCCAAATACAGGCTTTGCTGTATTCTGGACTTTTGGAAAGTTCCTGTGTTGCCCATTTCCTTTCTTGGATAAAGGGAGGCTTCTTTGTTCACCAGTGGCAGTGGGGAGCTTAGATCAGCCTATCTATCCCTCGAGGAGTGTTCCCAGCACAAGAATCTGATAGTCTATTGGCTGTTTTGGGCAATTTTCTAGCTCTTTCAAGTCCCCCTGTATAAAACCCGCTTTGGCGTGGCTTTGCACGATTTTGCACATAACGCAGCATCAGGCAGCTCCGCTTAATTGGGTTTAAACCATTCTCGGCTCCACAAAGTCTGCTCTTCACTTTTTCCCTTAGAACTGATCTAGTTCTCATAATAAACACCCTATTCCTACTCTAAAGCCTGGCACTTGCTCACTAAAGCAATTATATAAGTCAGCACTAAAAAATTAAAAGCACTGCACCCTCACAAACTCTCCTTGAGTAACTTGTTCCCCATTGGCCCTTTTTTTCAATTATAAAGGAATTCCCAATACTATTCTAGCATGTACAAAGGTCAGTTGTCAATCTCCTCTCTGGTCCAGCTGGTGAATCTGGGAATCCTGAGGCAATGTTACAACTGCCTCATGTACACAGACAACCCTCTCCTCCTCCCAACAAATTCCAACACATGTGAGAGATGCAACCATATAGTCAAACTGGAGGCTAAGCTCTCTCAACTCAGTACTGGTGTAACCAGTCAGGAGGAGAAGGAAACCACACTCACTACAATTCCAGTCTCACATAGACCTACCACGACAGCAAACCAAACACATAAACACACAAAAACATACTCAGAGGCTCTAAATAAAAATCTGCCTAAGCAGCAGAGACCTCCAAAGCAGACACCCAAGCAACCGCTACCCCAAAACAAAACACGTGCAACACATAGCTCACAAAGCCAGTGTGCCAAGCAGTCACAGCCCTTAAGGCTAAACAACACACCTTATACACTTGTAATAGGTGACTCTATCATCAGGCACACTGACGTCCCACTCACCAGGCTGAACAAGGAGAAGGTCATGGTGAGCTGCCTGTCGGGCGCTAGGATCTGCCACATAACACAAGCACTCAGGTCACTCCAAGGCAAGTACAAATATGACTCAGTCATTGTCCATGCTGGTGTGAATGACCTGAGATGTGCCTCCCTGGACTACATGAAAAGAGACATAGAGGAGCTCTCTGAGCATGTAGCCCAGGCTGGTATGACCCTGACCTTGAGTAGCATCTTACCCTCACCAAGAATGATGCCACAATATGAAGACAAGATGATCAATTTCAACAATTGGCTTAAGTATTGGTGTCATTCAAAGGGGATCCAGCCTGGGATGACATGCTCGACAAGCCACGATGCTTTGCTAGGGACGGTTTGCACCTGTCACTCCTGGGCTTTCAGATATTGGCAAAGGCTCTTGCCACCCCCATAGTGCCTTTTTTAGGCAAGGCTCAAAAGACAAACCTACCTCCATAGGTATCACAAGGGATAAGAAACTAAGAGCAATGCTACTCAATGCCAGAAGTCTAAACTTCAAGATGCATGCACTTGAAACTCTCCTTAGCACGGAGAACATCAATATCTGTGCAGTAACAGAAACCTGGTTCAAGGCTCCCGAGAGCACCCCAGCACTACCAGGTTATACCTCATACCATGCTTTTTGGCCCCAAAACTTGGACCAAACCACAAAAGAAGGGGAAGTATCAATATTCGTCAAAGATGCCCACACCTCCAGGTTGGTTGCACAGCACGAAGCATCAGAGACTATCCATGTGCAACTAACAGTGGGTAAAACTGCCTTCCAGTTTATAGCCTGCTACAGACCACCCTCCCAAACCCAGGAATCCCTCTCAGCCTTCCTGAGAACACTGGAAAACATGAAGGTCTTTCCAAACACCATTATATTGGGTGACTTCAACTACCCATACATAGACTGGGAGCATTACTCTAGCTCCAACACCCTAGCCCAAAGGTTCCTAGAATTTATAAACTCAAATGCTATGGAACAACTTGATACCACTCCCACAAGAGGGGAAAACATACTGGACCTGATCATCACCAACATGGGGGCTCTATGCTCCAGACCAGAAGTGTATCCCTCACTGGTAAGATCAGACCATAAACTAATCTCAGTGGATATTCACATCCTGACCCCACCCCCTGCCCAGAAAAAAAACACAGTGAAAAACTTCTCTAAAGCAAATTTCACACTCCTCAAAACCGAGGTGGAATCCTTCAAAGCCCCCGGGCCTGTGGAAAATACGGCCCAGACCGCAGAATCCTTTATAAATGCATTCTATGAACACCTTCAGGAATGCATGCATCATGCAATCCCAAATAAAACTAAGACCCAATCCTCCAAAGGCAGGCGTCCTGTCTGGTGGACCCCAGCCATAAACAAACTATACAATAGAAGGAGGAAGCTACTACATGATAGAGCAAAATCCCAAAAAGGGAAGGCATCTCTGATCAGTATTAGCAAAAAATTATGGGCACTCATAAAATCATCTAAGGCCAGCTTCGAGAGAAAAATTGCACAGGACACTAAGGATAATCACAAGGCTTTCTTTAGTTATGTTAGGAACCTGGGTGGGAATTCCCAGATATGCTCAGAATTAGTCCAAAATGACAAAAAATACACCAAACCCACAGACATTGCCAACATCCTAGCTGACAGGTTCTGTGCAAACTCCCCCCCCTCCCCACCAAAAGGGCAAATATCTATCCCAGCAGAGTGCTGCCCCCCTGAAATCTCAGATGCTCAGGTAAGATCTGCCCTCTCCAAAGCAAAAAACACAGCATCAATGGGACCAGATGGTGTCCCAGGCTGCGTTCTACATGAACTCCAAGAAGAGCTAAACCTAAACATAAAACTACTGTTCAATCTCAGCCTTACTACAGGATATGTACCCAAAGAGTTGCGTACAGCAACAGTGGTCCCTCTCCACATAGGTGGTGCCTCAACGGATCCTGGAAACTATTGCCCAATAAGCCTGACTAGCTTGGTCTGCAAAGCTATGGAAAGGATAATCATGGACCTCATAAATAAAGATATTGGGGACCTACAGACACTGGATCCTACCCAGTTTGACTTTGTTAAGGGCAGATCCTGCCTCTTAAACCTGGTCAATTTCTTTGAAACAGTCTCCAAGGCCATTGACGAGGGGAAGGTGGTCTGCACAGCCTACCTGGACCTCGCAAAAGCCTTCGATACAATACCCCACTCGGGCATTATAGATAAGCTCACCAGCTTAAATATAAACCCCTATGTCACTAGATGGGTTGCAAACTGACTCAAGGACAAAACTCACATGGTTAGAATTGCTGGAGCCATGTCAGACTCCAAACCAGGTACAAGTGGCATCCCACAAGGCTCAGTCCTGGGACCTCTCTTGTTCGGTATATATTTCTCGGAGGTACAGGCCAACACGAAAGGACTGTGGCTGACCAAGTTCACAGATGACTGCAAACTGGGCGCCATAATCAACTCTCCAGCTGACACAAGCATCCTACAAAATGGCCTCATAGAAACAGACAACTGGTGCCAGAGCCATGGCCTCAAGCTAAACACCAAAAAGTGTATAGTCATCCCTTTTGGCAAAAACAAAGTGCCCACAAATTACCAAATAGGTGGTAATCCATTAAGTACGGAAGAAGTAATTAGGGACCTGGGGACCCAAATTGATAGCAATCTCTCATTTGAAAACCACGTGGCCAAAGTGGTTAGAAAAACATTTTATACAGCCCACCTAATCATGAAGGGATTCACATCTAGATCAGGGGAGGTCATCATGCCTCTTTACTCATCCCTCATCAGGCCCATAATTGAGTACAATGCCCCTTTTGGGATCTACCTTACCAGACACCTGCAGCAACTGGAAAGACCCCAAAAGTACCTCACCAAGAGGATCAAAGGGCTCAAACAGATGCCATATACTGCCCAGTTAAAGAAACTCCAGCTCTACTCAGTGGCATACCGCCTGCTCAGAGGCGATCTGTGCCTGACATATAAAGCCATGTCCAATCCGGACTTAATGGACATGCTGCACCTCAGAAAATCCAAATCCCATCAAGCTACGCGCTCGAGAGACTTGAACATCAGCACTGAAATAAATAGGACATGCTGGCGGGACAGATTCATAACCCAGAGGCTCCCTTCACTCTGGAATAAAATCCCAGTCCAGGTTAGGCAGAGTCCCTCATTGACTCTCTTCAAGAGGAATCTTGATGAGTGGATGGGAGATCGTAGGTTTACCCCGGGTATCACGTCTGTGTCACTGTTATGCAGAGGCACAGTATACTAACCTCGAAAACGGGCATAGCAAAATTCATTTAAAATGGGTGGCGAAAGCCAAACACACACTGGCTAGGCTTATAAATGCCCTAGGGCAGATAGCCTAGTATGAACCTATGAACCACAAATTACCACCACCACCAACAACCAGTAACAGCAATTTACCACCACCAACAACAACCAGAAACAGCAAATTACCACCACCATCACCATCCAGTAACAGCAGATTACCACCATCACCATCCAGTAACAGCAAATTACCACCACCAACAACAACCAGTAACAGCAAATTACCACCACCACCATCCTGTAACAGCAAATTACCACTACCACCATCTCCTGTAACAGCAAATTACCACCACCACCAACAACTAGTAACAGAAAATTACCACCACCACCATCCTGTAACAGCATATTACCACCACCACCATCCAGTAACAGCAAATTACTACCACCAGCCACAACCAGTAACAGCAAATTACCACCACCACCATCCAGTAACAGCAGATTACCAGCACCACCATCCAGTAACAGCAAATTACCAACACTAACAACAACCAGTAACAGCAGATTTCCACCACCACTATCCTGTCACAGCAAATTACCAATACCACCAACAACCAGTAACAGCAAATTACCACCACCAACAACAGCCAGTAACAGCAAATTACCACCACCATCCAGCAACAGCAGTTTACCACCACCATCATCCAGTAAGAGCAAATTACCACCACCACCATCCTGTAACAGCAAATTACCACCACCAACAACAACCAGTAACAGCAAATTAACACCACCACCATCCAGTAACAGCAGATTACCACCAACAACAACCAGTAACAGCAAATTACCACAACCGCCATCCTGTAACAGCAAATTGCCACCACCACCAACAACCAGCAACAGCAAATTACTACCACCACCAACAACCAGTAACATTAAATTACCACCACCACCATCCAGAAACAGCAGATTACCACCACCACCATCCAGTAACAGCAAATTACCACCACCACCAACAGCCAGTAACAGCAGATTACCACGACCACCATCCATTAACAGCAGATTACCACAACCACCATCCAGTAACAGCAAATTACCACCAACAACCAGTAACAGCAAATTACCACCACCACCACCATCATCCAGTAACAACAGATTACCACCACCACCATCCAGTAATAGCAAATTACCACCACCAACAACAACCAGTAACAGAAATTACCACCACCACCATCCAGTAACAGCAGATTACCACCACCACCATCCTGTAACTGCAAATTGCCACCACCAACAACAACCAGTAACAGCAAATTACCACCACCAACAACCAGTAACAGCAAATTACCACCACCACGATCCAGTAACAGCAGATTACCACCACCATCCAGTAACAGCAAATTACCACTACCAACAACAACCAGTAACAACAAATTACCACCACAACCTTCCTGTAACAGCAAATTACCACCACCATCTTCTGTAACAGCAAATGACCACCACCACCAACAACCAGTAACAGCAAATTACTACCACCAACAACAACCAGTAACAGCAAATTACCACCACTACCATCCAGTAACAGCAAATTACCAGCACCACCATCCAGTAACAGCAAATTACCACCACCAACAACAACCAGTAGCAGCAAATTACCACCACCAACATCCAGAAACAGCAGATTACCATCACCACCATCCAGTAACAACAAATTACTACCACCACCAACAACCAGTAATAGCAAATTACCACCACCACCATCTAGTAACACCAGATTACCACCACCACCATCCAGTAACAGCAAATTACCAACACCAACAACAACCAGTAACAGCAAATTACCACCACCACCATCCAGTAACAGCAGATTACCACCACCACCATTCAGTAACAGCAGTCAAGAAAAACAGACAGGAGAACTGACAGTCATGATGGCAGATGTGCTGTACCAACAGATGAAAGAGTTAAGTTTTCAAAGCAGAGATAAAGACCCCACAAGGAGCTTGCATAAATAATAATCCCTACTCAATATAAAGGACAGAGAAATAAGCACCCAAGAGCTGCCTGATATTTACTACTGCAAGGAAACCAAATATTAATATTTCTCGGTTCCTTTTTGTCTTTCCTGCTTCTCTGTCCCACTTTCACTCTCACTTTTTAACAATTAATTGTTTAATTGTAAATACACTATAAATCATTATAATATCTCAGTACTAAAAGAACAGAAAAAGGGCTATAAGCAACTCTTTTTTTAAATTTATTTAGCTGTTTAAAGGTTAAGTGAATTGGTCCACTGCAGACCATTTTTATCATTTACTGAGGCCACAAGGGCAGCGATAAATACAATATATATGGATGACTTAGAGCAGTTAATTAATCAGTACATTTCTGAAAGAAAACCAGAGTATTCAAGAAACCAGACTACTTACACAAGCAATAAACAGAGGTAAGGATAAAACCCTGGGCTGTGAGGCTGAAGCCTTATCCAGTGAGCCACTCTGCTGCCTGCAATATTCATGATGAGCATGACAAAATAAATTGACTCATACTTCATGAATTCTGTAAGAAAAGGTGATTTACTGAGAAAAATAAGTAATTCAGTCATAAAAAGGTAAGATAATATGTCAGCACTGTAAAATATAGTTAGGATATGTAAGATTTACTTATATATAAATAACTGTTTTATTTTGGTTTCAATTTATTAGCAAAAGGATTAACTAGCAATACCTCTTCTTTTAAGGACAGTTTTCAGATGTTCTTCATTAGATCACTGTTGCAGTAGACTCGGTTGTATTGCTTATATCCTGCCAAGGATATAACAACCGGACACCTTCCCACAGCCTGAGGAGAGCAGTACACACTCAGTGGTTAGGGATCCAAACCTTCAGAACTTTCTTGCTGTCGAAGTTCATGCTTCAGTATGAGCTTCAAGTAATCAATGGTCAGTATGCACTTCTACAAGGCCGGGCAGGTAAGTATTCCATTGGGATCACCTGTCATTTCATCAGTGTAGGAATACCTTCCATTTAATCAATATTTGTGAAGTAAAATCTGCCTTTTTGTCAGAAATTATTATTTAAAGCTAGGACTTATGTTTTTAGTGGTTGTCACTAAAGAGTTTATTTAAAATCTTATTTTTTTCTGCATTATATATTATTTGTTAGTTACCAGCTCATTGCCGCCTACTCCACACTGCCCCATCTATAACCACTAACTCTCCTCTAGACTTAGTTGAAATGCTTTCCCTTAAAATGTCAATGTGCCTCATATGAACCTGTCTGTATTCTCCTCCTTTTTGAGTTTTTACTTTCTCGTCTTATCTTTATTACATCTTCAAGATTATCTCTACTAAACATACTGTATGAACAACAATCAAATGTTACTACCTGCTATACTTTTAATTGTATGTCTAAACCACTTTGCTTATGTAAATATCTTATACAATCATATGTTATTATCTGCTATATTTTTATAACTGAATGTGTAAATATCTTATGTATAGTATGATAGCAATTGTTCTGGAGACTTTCTCCCTGGGCCTCCATTGAAAACAGACAGCTCTGTCCAGCCGGACCTCCCCAGTAAACAAATGTAAAATAAAATAAAATAAAATAATAAATAAATTATCTTCTTAAGCAAGGTTCCCTGTTGGGAAATTCCTTTGAAAAATATAATTTTTGTGAAAAAAAATGTTTTCTCTCAGAAGTTATAGCTAGGGTTGAGGGGTTAGGTTTTGGGGGTTGTTATTACCTATTTTAGAGCAAAACTTAAAACTGTACCACCAACTCTTCAAAGCTCAGCTATCCACTTGTCAGGTATTTTTTTCTGTAGAGTGTAGATCAGACTTCAGGCTGTTCAGTTCTAACCTTGTGCTGTACAAGAAGATGAAAATTGTATAGGAGTCTTCAGTACTAAAGTTGTCTTCCTCTTCACCTAAGACATCAATGAGTGACTCTGTTGTGGCCATTTCAGGTACCTCGAACAACTCATTGCCCTCTCTCTCTCTCTCTCTCTTTCCCTCTGGTGTTGCTCCTTGGGAAGCCACTAAGGCCCAGTAGATAGGCATGTCCTGTCGTCTTCAGGCAAGAGGAAGCACAATTCTCAGTATTGGAGAAGAGAACAACAAATGACAAAGCAAAACCTCCCCAAGGAGATTAATTCCTGGGAAGGAACCATCCTCCAGGTTGGTCATTTTCTAGCAAAGAAAACATAAAGTTTAGCATTTTTCTTCTTGTTTCCCAGGATAGACAGGGAAGAGTAACTGAGTATTGCCAAATATTTATTTCAAGCCTTTCAGTCTTTACCCTTTGAGTCTTACCTGCATTCAAAAAGAAAAATATTTTCCTTTCTCAGGGATACTGATTCTTAGTCTGAAAGTTAGTAATTAGATTTAGATTGAGATTCTCATGTTACTACCCCACAAAATGGAGAATCTGATTCTGGGGAAAGTTTTTCTTCAGATTCCCCTTGTAAAGAGTGATCCTTTTCTGATTCTGTTGCCAAAATGAAGATGTTAGTTCAGTGGGAGCAAAAAGAAAGATCCTATGACTCGTTACTGGTGGATTATTTTCTCACCCTGCAGCTGTTCCTCATGTTGCTAGCATAAGAAGATGCTTTCTTGGCAGACAGCAGTTTGCCTGGCAGTCAACCTCCTGCCTAGCAGAAGTCTGCTAAATTATATAAAGTCCTCAGACCCAAGCATTTATCTTTTCAAACCTTAGATCAGACCCTGCAGTAATTCCTCTGTCAAAACTAGCTTCTGCTAAATGTCTCTTAGCAGCTCACCCTATTCCTTTGATTGGCTTGGGCAGAAAGTTTATACTCTATCTAGAGTAGCTTTCAGAACAGCGAACTCTCAGGATTGCATGTTCATGTTTCTGCTGGCTTCCTTTGACAATATCAGGAAGCTGATTGTTCTATTTTTTCTTTACACACTAAGACATCTCTGAGTCATTTGATATCTTCTGTGCCTCAGGTAAGTAAACAGTCTCTTAAATGTTCTTATCACAATGCTGATGCTGTCGTAATAGCAGCCTTCAACCCTAAGTGATGAGATGTGTTTGGCTACAGTCCCAGAATTTACGAGAGGAGGTCAAATCTGAGTTCCTTTATACTCTGCTGGATAAAACGGTTTTATTTGTTCCTTCATCTGCTGAGGGTCTTAAAAGATTTGATGAAAGAAGAAAGTTAATTCATTCATAGGTTCATAGGTTGGTACTAGGCTATTGGCCCTAGGGTCTATACAAGCCTAGCCATAACAATTCCCTGGATATTTCCTCCCACAATATTTACTTTCCTGGACCCCTGTCTAGCAGGGCAACTGACGTGATCCCCAGGGTGAATTTCCTATCTCCCATCTAATCGTCAAGGTTCCTTTTGAAGAGGGCCAAAGAGGCACTCTGCTTGACATGTATGGGCAGTCTATTCCAGAGTCTGGGGAGTCTCTGGGTCAGAAACCTATCCCTCCAGCATGTTTTGTTTACTGTGATGACAAGGTTTAGATCTCTGGAGCGTCAGGGGGTTACACCTATTTTTTTCAGCACTTCATGCCAAAATATAATAAGAGCTTTCCTTCCAGTTCAGGATCTGTATATAGGAAACAAAATAAACAGTCTTAGCAGGACATAGGCAAACAGAATTTCAATAAGCAATGGCAGGGAGGTTGTAAAAAGAAAGGAGGGTCCTCCCAAAAACCAAAGACAATCTAAAAAGGCAGCTGACTATATGTCCTTCTTGTTTTCTACTTCCCCACACTGGCATTTCTATAAAACTGTCCCAAAGTCTAGGTTTTCACATCCATCTGTGGCACCATGTAACTTCAAACACCCGTGTCCTGAGAATCATTCAAAGGAGCTACAAATAGCAATGGGAATCTCTACCTCATTTTCAGGATTCCTCCAAATCCATCCAGTCCAACCTCCCTGTTCCTACCTTTGATAAAGCAATTTCTTTTCTTTTCAAGACTCTTTCTGGTACAAAAGAAGGAAGAAAACTGGAGACCCTTCCTACACCTTTCTTTGCAGACCTTGACATTACTGTCTCAAAATTCACAATGGTTTCAGTCTCTGTTTCCTCTCATTCCTCTTGTCACTTTTGGTAACTCAGGACTTAAAAGATACTTGTCATCCAATTCTCAAAGATTTCATACTTTTTTTTTAAAGATTTTCTGTGTCTAGTTTAATTTTTCAGTTTTCTTCCTTACCCTTCAGTCTATCTATATCTTCGAGGGTGTTTACACAGTGCCATTCTCCAATTGTAGCCCATTGCGGATTACAGGACATTCACATGTTCCCATATTAAGAAGACTGCCTTATTTGTGCAATTTATTTTACAGCTTATTAAGAATCTTTGGCTTGTGGAAAAAAAATATTGATCTGGAATTTCAGGTGAATACAGAGAAGTCTTGTGTCATTCAGTCTCACAGGATAACTGTTTCTAAGATGTCTTTTGGATAGGATTCATTTACTAGACTGAACGTTCACTTGTTCAAATGTTAAGAATATTGAACAAATACTGGCAAAAGAATAATAGAATAATGCTGGCATTTGTATGTGGGAGATCGCAGTACATTGAAGATAGCGTTTGCCCTTGTGCAATGTCGGAATTGGTATATATAAGTGGCAGGGTGTGTCATGGGTGCAGGGGAACTTGTCCCCCAGAATAAAACTTTTTTTTTTTTTTTTTTTTTTAAATAAATTGTTTTCAATCTTTTTGTGATAGATATTTTTTGTATTTCAAACAGTTTTATGTTTGATTAAATGAAATAGATAGCGTCTGGATACATTCCTTATGATTGCTTTTATTCCTCAGGAAAAAATAAAATAAGTAACAGTTTCCGATATTCTCCATTCTCTGATATATGCCAGGGAATATTTCAGGATTCTGGGTTTCATGGCTTCTACACTTGGGGAGCTTTATCCAAGGGGTGAAAATTTAGGGTCTGTGGAACAAGGAAGACAGACTGAAACACATAAATGTCATAGAAATGATGACCCTACTAAATGTTAAAATCTCTAAATCATCTTTGGATTCCAGTCCCTCTGTATGCAATTACAGACAACACCACAGTGATGTGGTACATAAACAAATAGGAGGGAACCAGATTTACAGAAAACATCACAGTGATGTGGAACATAAACAGATTGGGGGGGGCAGATCTTACCCCCTTTGCAGATTAGCTGTAGAAGCTTGGGATTTAGCCTACAGGCTACTTATATTGCGTGAGAGCAAAATGTTGCAGACAAGCTGAGCAGGGGCAAGGCCCGACCCTTACAAACTGATGTTCCACCCAGGTGTCTTCCAGGAATTGATCCATCTGTGGGGAAGTCCTCATGTAGGTCTGTTTGCCTCCATTTACAATAGACAGGTAAAGAAATTCTGTTTAAGGAGTCCTTGTACAAACGCCTGGAAGACAAATGCATTTTCATCCCCATGATGGAAATGTTTCTGTATGTTTTTCCACTGATAACCAAGGTTTTTCTAAAGATTCAGAAGGGCTCTCCAAGTTTAACTTTGGTGATCCTCTTTTGGCACAGGCATCAATGAGTCTCTCTTTTTTTGAAAATTCCCAAGGGCATTTACCACAGGCTTCCTCACAAGATGGACTTGCTTACAGAAGATAGGTTGTTTGCTACACTCCAACCTTCAGTTCCTTCAACTCAATGCCTCAATAATAGAATTGTAATGCTGTTAAGGAACCGTTCAGCAGGCATTAAAAGAGACAAAGAAATCAGCTACCAGAAAATTATGTATAGGTAAGTGGAAAATATTTTCTGGTTGGTGACAGTGTAAGAACCAGGTCCCTTTTCAGGCCTAGACACCTCTGTTTATACTATATATGTGCAAACTATTATTCTCTGGACTTTCTGAGTCTTCTCTAGATATTCACCTTTCTGCCTTTCTACCACATCTGCTTCTCTGCCTATAACTCCCCCCTTTCTACCCAGCCTCAATTAGGAAAGATGTCAAACAGTTTTTGAAAGTAATTTTACAAATCTGTCCATCTAGAAGACAGGTGTCTCCATCCTGGGATCTTCATTTTGCTGAGGAGAAACATACATGTTTTCTTCATTTAAACCAACTCATGAGGCTGATTCGAACTGCTAACTTTGAAGCAGTCTTACTCATTGTCTCATTCCTGCAAGAAGCATATCTGAGTTGCTCTTATAACTGAGTCGTATCTAGTCTTGCCCAAGGATAGGATAACTTTTAGATCAAATCCTTTTTCGTGCCTAAAGTAGTTTCAAAGTTGACTTTGAGCCAGGCTTTTCATCTTCCCATTTTCTTTCTAGACCAGAAAAATAAGGGAGGAAGAGTTTTATACACTTTCATAGCCAGTTTTAGGCACCAGCGAACCCTGCAGTCACTAGCCTCCCTGGTCTTAGGGCCCCCAACCATGACAAGTTATCTTATTTTGATATTTTATAACATATTTATCATACCAACTAAAGCTAGTACAACAGTCTTGTGTACTTAATAAACCAGATGGATAATAATAACTCTTATTTATATTTCCTTTAAAAATCAAAGATGTCAATGCTTATAGTAATTGTATTTTGTCAAGTAACAGGCTTTGCAATTTCATAAAACTGTTTTATGACGGACATAGTTCTCTTGACTTATATAATCTTGCTTGAGGGAATTTTCAACACTAAAACTATTGTCTTAGCTGGCAGTACCTATCATCCCTTAATCATCCCTTACCCCACAAAAGCTGCTGCTGTTTGGGAAAAAAATGAGTGGGAAAATTAATTTTCTGATAATGTTCTTTATCCAAAACAGGGTTGTGATATGACACTGTTAGGAGAAAGCCAGTAATCAGTGAGTTGATGTGAACAAGGGAAGCACTAGAGATCAGCAGCACAAAGTGACCAATTGCAATGCTTAGTTTGGAGTTTTAGGAAGAGCTGATGCTTCCGATCTTCAGAGATGTTTTTCTCTTTTAGGGAATTTGATAAATATGGCTAGAATACCAGATACGATAGCTCTCAACTTCTTTGTACAAGAATTCTGGGCAGAGCTAAAAATAAAAGCAAAATAAAGGCTCAACATCAGGAACATTTTTAAAATATTACTCTAGTTCACATAAAAAGTTAATGGAATAATAAAGTTTGTATCGATATGCACTTTTGGGGGGAAATATGAAGTCTGAAACTCTGATGTTTAGATTTATTGAGTGTCTGTAATCCTGAATGGTTTACCAGCAAGTCAAACTTTTTTCAAGGGACACAGCAAAAATATAAGGCACAATCAGATGTTGTGTGAAATCAGAGACAGTGACATGTGAATTACTCCTCGGTGAGGTAAAAAAATTGACTTAACCCTGCTGTTTGACAGCAGTCACTGATCTGGTGTGGCAGTACCAGTGTTACACAATATATTGCAATTTACTGAAATTAGTGCAAAATTTGTGAGTGGGTGTTTGTGCGTGTGTGTCCGTGTGTGTGCATGTGTGTGTGTGTGTGTGTGTGTGTGTGTGTGTGTGTGTGTGTGTGTGTGTGTGTGTGTGTGTGTGTGTGTGTGTGTGTGTGTGTGTGTGTGTGTGTGTGTGTGTGTGTGCCTGTGTGTGCATGTTGCAGAGTAAGAATAACAAGCTGGCTGATTTATTGGTCTTTCTTGCAGAAATATCATCATCATTGCTATTAATCTTGTGTGCTGGGGGGGACATGTTTGCAGTGTATTTTAGAGTAACATACTGGCCATATTTTCTTTCAATTAACATCACAGATGTAGACCTTACACATAAGTGTCTATATTTGGTGGTTTAGCACAAAGAGGATGTGTGCTAAGTTAAATGTTCATTGCCACTGTATCACAGTGAGTATCATTTCCATTTCACAGTGCTTCACTATGGTTGAGTTCTTGGCTATGTTTTTTCCAATGAGGAGTCTGCATACCTTCCCTGTGTTATTGTGCATCTATCCATGTGCTTTGGTTAGACAATTTACTTTTGCTAATCCCATTCCCTTTGACAAGGATCGAAAGACTTTTGACAAATTTGGGAAGAAAGTTTATTCTTCTGCCACTTTAACTCTCAGAATTTTAAACTGTCAGATTCATATGTTAAACTTTTTACTTCTGTCTTCTGACAACTTGAAAAAAGTTAACTGCTAATATTCCCTCTTCTAAGGAAAAATCTGTTTGAATGCGTCTTTTTTATCTGATTCCCATGTAATTAAACAAGCCTTAAAGTGTTCTTGTGACACTGCTGATACTGTTTCCAGGGCTGCTGTTTCTGGATCAATCATGAGAAGATCTGCTAGGTTACGTTTGCAGAATGTTCTTGAAAATGTTAAAACTGAAATTTTAAATACTTCCCTGGACAGCGCAGTTCTGCTTGGTTCTTCTGCAGGTGAGGTGCTTAAGAGATTTGATGAGAGGGAGAAGTCTGATTCAAGGGATGCCCCAGTTCTTCTAACCTTCAATTTGTAAGGCAAATATATATTATCCTTCCAACTCAACCCACTTTTTCAAAAAACAATTCAAAATGTATGGTGCAAACAAGCAGGATATTAAAAAAATAATGACAAGGAGCGCCCAAAAAGAAAAGAGAATCCTTTCAAAGTCAAGGGCAATCCAAAAAGTCAGAATGTGTATTTTCCTCTTCAGGCAGCCCACTCTTCCATGGCAATTGGCAATCTCTTCCTTTCAGTGAGTCTACACATTTCTTTGTGGCACCAGATTTTTTCAATCATTCAACAGGGGTACACTTGGCAGTGGGAGTCTCTCCCTCCTTTTAGGGGATTTCTCCTTGCTCAGTAAAACTAATTAATATACCTGCATCCTATTTATTCAGTCTGTCCATTTCAATGTATGGGTCCATGAGTCCCAGCTCGGACCTGATCCAGCCAATCTAGTAATCTAGCCTTAAGCCGTCACTTACCTACTTGCCGTGATCCTCCCTGACTAACTTATATCTCATTTGCCGCCTCTTGGAGAAGCAACACATGTCTCAGCAGCTAAGTTCTCCATCTCTTATTTGTGATTAAAAGCTAGGTGAAAGTAGCTTACTTTATTTTGCTTTTTGCCACTTTATTCTTAAAACTGCGGTGGTGGCGCTGCGGTAGCATTGTCGCCTCACAGTAAGACATTGTCCTGTTTGATTCTCAGCTAAAGCATCTTCTGTGTGGAGACATGCATGAATGGGCGTACCTTCGTTGAAGGTTGTGCGTCAGGGCTGGCAATTCGGCACGTAAAAATCTACTGCCAATCATTAGCGGACCGGAGTTCTGCTGTGGCGACCCCTAACCGGGAAAAGCCAAAAGACACAACAACAACATTCTTAAAAGTGTTCAGTTGCATTTACTACTGCTTATTAGTAGCCTGATTAAATTGTAACTGTTATTCTAAGCCTCTTAATTTTGATATAAGCACTTGGGCTGTAAACTAGTTATCTTACATAAGGTAGGTTTGTTGTCTAGATTCTTGTGGCGAGGGGTGGCTTACATCCTTCTAAGTTGGGAATTACTGGCTGAAGGCTTATTGTATCCATTATTCTAAAAGTGACTTAGTTCTGGTTTAAGCACTTGAGCTTCAGGCTAGTTATTTTACATTAAAGAAGTTTGTGGTTTACACTCTTGTGGGAGAAGAACGTAGACTCTACCTTTCTATTCTGGTAAGTGCTGGTTGAAGACTTATTGTGTCTGTTATTCTAAGTGTCTTTGTTCTGGTTTAAGCTTCATTGATTGGAGCTGTTCTGTGTTTGGCATACTTTCCCAGAGGTCCAGAGTGCTTATACGTGAATTCAAGCCATCCAAAGCTAAGAACAAGAAATTAAGATAATTTGGGGTTTGAGCTGCACTTTTCATCTGTAATTCGCAGTTTTACTGCATTAATTTGTGCCTCTTTGACTGTTATTGTTTGTGCATGCTTATTATCTGCACTTGTTTTGCACTAAAATATTGCTCAGTTAGCATAGACTAGATCCAGACTTGTTGAACCTAGCTTGTTTTTCATGCACTTGAACTCAGATCAAACCATCTTACATTAAGAAGGGCAGCCCTGCACCCTTGTGGCAAAATAGTGTGAATGTAGCCTTGTCTAAGCTGGGGATAGCTGAAAGAAGGATCATTGTGTGATTTACTTTAGGCAGACTGATTTAAAACTGTTTAATTTCACTTGCATATAAGTCTCATGTTTATGAGTAGCTGCACACCATGCGGTGGGGTTTAGTGGTGCCTTGTATAGAGGCAAACACCTAGAAACTATTTTTTCCCTAGACACCAGTCAGCGAAACCCTATGAGGTTTCCTGCTGCTCTGCAGGCAATGCAGCTGAGCGCTGAGCAGTGTTGCCCCACTTTTTATCCCTTATCTTGTATAGAATAAGTCCCCTTAATCCCAGAGCAATTCCTGATCTAATTTGCCCTGTCCCAAATTAGTATTAAGAATCACCTGCTACTATGAGCAGTCAGTTTCCAAACATTTCTTCAGCCAGCCTGATTGATGTAGGCATCCTGAGGCAATGTAGCAATATATATACTGACAACCACTAATCCTAAAGCAAACAAATACAGTACATGAGAGTTGGAACTATACCACAAAACTAGAATCAGTCCTCTAACATAACAATAAACAAGACATCAAATAGGTTGTCAGCACACACACCTCTCCTCTCACACAAGATAAGGTCAAGACACATGAACCCACATACATGAAGGTACTCACTAAGAGCCTACCAAAAGACCAGAGACTTCCCAAGCGCAAACAACCTGCACATACTGGTACACAAATAGAATCCGCCACTACACATAACAACACACTTAGTTTCTCAGCAATTAAGACCCTAAGGCAATACACCTCAAAACCTAATGTCCTAGTTATAGGCAACTCAGTAGTAAGATACACAGATGTGCCCCTCACCAGGTTGGACAAGGAAAAGGTCACAGTCACCTGCCTATCTGGTGCCAGGATCCATCAAATCACACATGTACACACGTCACTTAGCAACAATTACCATTATGACTCTCTCGTAGTACATGCTAGAGTGAATGACTTGAGATGTACTTCTCTGGACTATATGAAGAGAGACATGACTAAACTCAAAGACTGTGTCCCAGGCAGGTATGTCTCTAACCCTAATCAGCATTCTATCTTCACCCATGATGATGCCACAATACAGACAAAAAATGATTGATTTCAATTATTGGCTTAGCTTCTGGTGTTACTCCAGGGGGAATCCAATATCTGACAGCCTAGGAAAACATGGTTGACAGACCACACTACCTTAAAGGAGATTGCCTTCACCTGTCTCTTCACGGCTTTCGGATACTGGCAAAGACACTTGCCTCCCCCATAGTGTTTTTTTTTAGTCAATGTCAAAACAACAAAACATTTGATGTAAATGCATTGACTAAAGACACATTCAAGGTCATGTTGCTTAATGCTAGGAGCTGAAACAGTAAACTGCACTCCCTGGAAGCACTCCTTACCTTAGAAGACGCTGATGCCTGTGCAGTCACTGGGATATTGTTCAAGGCGACAGAGAGCACCCCAGCCGCACAAGGATACAATGCCTTTCACACATTCATATCTGAAAACGAGCATTAAAGAACCAAAGGTGGAGGTGTATTCATCTTCATTAAATCCAAATACACCTCGAGACTGGTGAAACAGTACGAATCTCTTGAGCTACTCCAGGTCCAAATAACTATAGCAAAAATACCCTATAATATCATCACTAGCTACAGATCCCCCACCATGAACCAAGAAGCACACCACCTACCTGGACTTGCTAGAGTTGCTCAATATGCAGCCCAACACCTTGGTCATGGGAGATTTCAAGTAATCTTCCATTGATTGGACAACTCACAGGAGCACAAAAACAATTACTCTGATGTTCCTGGATTTTGTTCATTCACATTCCCTAGAACAATTGGTCTGCACCCCCACAAGGGGCTCAAATGTCCTAGACCTAATGCTCACCAGCATGGTGAGGGTCACTGCACTACCCCCTGTGTGTGGCCCTCCCTGGTAAGGGCAGACCAGAAATCAGTCTCATTTGAAGTAAAGTTCAGACCTGACATCCCCCAGGAGGAAAAAACCTGAAAAATGTTCTCTAACACAGCCAACAATTACTCCTATGGAGAAAAGTACATGACTGCCTTAGGTAGCCACATAAACAAAGGTATTGACTCAGCTGTAGCTGACAGGTTTAAGACCAGGTCCTCTCGAAAAAACAAGCCACCCCAGTGGACTGTAAGTATAAATAAGTTACATAAAAGAAACAAACTGATATCTAAGATCAAGAAGGAACTTACTCAACAGAGGAAGAATACCCTCCACAGCTTGAACAAGAAAATTAGATATCTTGTAAAGTCCTCTAAGTCTAATTACAAGACTTAATTAGCATCCCTAACTAAAGACAAGCATAAGGCATTCTTTAACTATGTCTGAAATGTAAAAGAGAATGCCCAGCTGTGTACAGAACTTATAGTGGATGGTACCACTCACACAGAACCTGAGGAAATAGTCAGCTTGCTAGCTGACAGATTTGGCAATAACTTCACCCCTCTGCCCCCCCCAGCCATACCCCAAAGCATTCCTGACACCAGTCCTCTACCATATATCTCCAAAGAAGAGGTCATATAAGTGCTCTCCAAAGCCAAAAACATGGCCTCTATGGAACCAGATAACATCCCAGGTTGCTTACTAAACAATCTAAAACAAGGTTTAGTAGATCCACTTGTTACTGTCTTTAACCATAGCCTGAGCACTGCCTTTGTCCAGCAGAGTGGAGAACAGCAACAGTAATCCTCTTACACAAATAGGGTCCATCAACCAACCCAGGAAACTATTGACCCATAAGTCTAATCAGCCTTTATCTTCAAAGCCATGGAAAGAATCATCATGGACCTTATCAACCAGGACACAAGTGACCTTCAAACTCTTGAGCCAACCCAGTTTGGTTTTGTCAAGAGTAGATCTTGCTTATTAAAACTGGTGGAATTCTTTGAGAATGTCACCAAAGACCTGGATGAGGGCAAAGTGGTACATACTGCCTAGTGTGAATTAGCCAAGAGTTTGATGCAACCCTGCACTAAAGGATCATTGAGAAACTCTCCCAGCTGGATATTAACCCATATGTCACTAGATGGGTAGCCAACTGGCTTACCTACAGAATGCGCACTGTCAAATTTGGGGAGTCCACCTCCACCAGTAGACCAGTTACCAGTGGGGTACCACAAGGATCTGTGCTGGGCTCTTTGCTATTTGGAATCTATTTTTCTGAGGTCCAGGCAAAAGTACATGGCCTGTGGCTTACCAGGTTTGTAGATGACTGCAAATTGGGTGCAATTATCGAGTCTCACAGTGATGTAAATATATTAAAGAAGGTCCTGATGCAGGCAAATGATTGGTGCCAAAGTCATGGACTAAAACTAAATTAAAAAAAAAGCCTCATTATCCCCTTTGGCAAAAAATTAGCCCCTGCTAATTATGATGTAGAACGTGCCCCTCTAAGTTCAAACCAAGTGGTGCAAAACTTGGGAACCCAAGTTGATAGCACTCTAAATCTCGATCACCATGTGTCCATAGTGGTAAGGAAAGCCTTCTACATTGCACATCTCGTAAATAAGGACGTCACATCCAAGACTAAGGAGGTTATAACAACGCTGTACTCGACCTTTATCAAACCACTAATTAAGTACAATGTTCCCTTCTGTATGTATCTCTGCTGCAAAAAAGAAAAAAGAAAAAGAGCCATCCAGGATATCCCACCACAGCAGCACTGGACGGGACTTTACTCATGATTCTTTTTGGATCCAAAAAAGCAAAAGACCTTTGGCCTATTCTGGAATTAAGCCTTCTAAATTATTATGTCAAAAAGACCCACTTCTGCATGCTCACAGTGCTATCAATTCTTCTTTGTCTTCTGAAGAATGAATGGATGTGCCATGTAGATCTCCAGGATACTTACATTCACATAAAAATAGAGAAGGAGTGCAGGGGTTGGGAGGGTGGCCTAATAGTTAAGGTGTTTGCCTTACAAACACAAGGTACAAGGTTTGAATCTCACAGTGGATAATTGGCTAGGCTTAAAATGGCTCGCAAGGGCAGTTAGCCTAGTACTAATCTATGAACCTATGAGATTTCTGCACTTCCACTTAGGAGCCAGTCATTTTTAATTCAGAGCCCTGTCAGCTGGATTCACCACAGCCCACCAACTGCATAGTGGAAGCAGCAGCTCATCTGCATCTATAGGGATTCAACATTTTCCCATATCTAGATGACTAGCTTCCAGACGCCTCTTCCAAGGAGTCTCTTCTTTAAGCAAAGGACTAATTGTTTCACCTTTGTGCTTCCCTGGATATTACTGTAAATCTAAGAAAATCCAGCCTGACCTCACCCAACATCTGTTTTTTTCTGGGTTGTCATAACTCTGATCTGTGTTCCACAAGAAAGAATCATATCTTTGAAAATTGCAGTGCAACATCTTCTAGACTCTGGTTGTCCTTTGGCACAATTGGTCCGGAAAGTCTTAGGGTTAATGGCATCTCCAACCTTTATGGTACAGTTGGATTGTTACCATATATGAATCCTGCAATGTTTTCTCCAATTGCAGTTGTCTCAAGTATGACTCCCTGTCTCTCCCCATCAGGATAACTCAGTCATGCAGAACTCATCTAAACTGATGGCTTCATTCACCTCTGGTAGCTGCAGGCCAGCCCTTCCAAGTGCCTGCTCCAGTAGCAATTGTAACCCTGGATGCATCCTCCTTTGGGTGGAGGTGGGGGTTCATTGTGAAGAGAGTGAATAGTCCAAGGTTCTTGGTCAGACTCAGAGGCTTGTCTTCACATAAATGTCCTAGAGATAAGAGTGCTTCTCCTTGTATTGCAGGAACTACAGGACTGACTTCCTCTAGGAGTGCTAAACATTCAGACAGACAATATGACAATAATCAGGTACATAAACAAATGGGGGAAAACAGATCCTACCCACTGTTTTGCAAAGCCATAAGGGTATGGCAGTGGGTGATAGCATCTCACCTTTTTCTGATTGCAGCACACATTCCCAGGAGGTGAAGTCACCTTGCAGACAGGCTCAGCAGGAATACTGTCTAGTATCTCAAGTGGTCCCTAAATCTAGCAATAACGATGGAGATTTTTGGAAGCTTGGGAAAACCATGCTGTGATCTGTTTACCTCACAGAAGAAATATAATGAGTATTTTGCCATCCTCCCTAATCAGGGACAGAAACCTAGTCATTGGCCTCCAGGGTTACTTTACACATATCTTCACATTCCACTTGTAACAAAGTTCATACAGAAAGCAATTTGGTGGAAGGCCAAAGTCATTGCCCCATTTTGGCCCAGACAGATATGGTTTCACTCTTATAACTTAACTGAAGGAACCTCCCTGGTTCCTCAATCCCATTCTGAATCGCATCACTCACCTATCCAGAGAACCTCACCTGGACCTTTCCAACCTGAAACTCACCACATAGTTTTTCAATGCCGGTGATGGCATGGGACACTTCCCTTACTCCCAATATTTTACACTTAGCTATGGCTTGTCAGCAATCATCTACACGTTAAGTGTATTGCAGTAAAAGGAAAGGTTTTGCCATTTGGGTGGACTCTTATAACACACTATCCTTCTCAGCTTCCATGGGAGTTGTTGTTCTCCATTTCTTATCTTACATATTTTCTTCATAGCCCAGTTTTTCCACTGCCAAGGTACAGTTGGCAAATACTTCCTCTTTCCACATTGGGTTCAAGACTCCTCCTTGGATTTGTCCAAGTTATGTGAAGCCTTTCTAAAAGGTACTGTACCTTCCATTTGTAGCCCTCCCATAAGAGATCCAGCTACTTCTCACAACTTAAATTTTGTCCTAGAAGCTCTGTCCAAACCACCATTCAAGCCAGACACATCTGTAGAGCTAAACTTCTTATCCTGTAAGACCATACTGTTAGTGGGTGTCACTTCAGCTAGAAGAATTTTAGAACAACATGCCTTATACCTCATCCCTCCTTGCATCATATTTCTTAAGGATAGGGTTAAATTGAGAAACAACCATCCTTCCTACCTAAGGTAGCTTTTGAGACCAACCTTTCACATGTGGCACATACAACTTCCATTTTTTTTCCTAATTATCAAAGCAAAAGAGAACATAATTTAAATACATTGGATGTACACAGAGAACTTTGCTTCTTCATTCTCTGGACTTCTTTTAGAAAAGATTAACAACTGTTTGCATCCTTCTCACATAACAAATTGGGCAAGAAGGTATCAAAGATTTCCTTGTCCAGATGATTGTCAGACTGTATTTCTCTTATGTATACATCCTGCTAGGGTTAATCAACTTTAGTCATTACCATATTAAAATATAATGTATTAAAAGAAATAACACACATGGGAGACAGTACTCAGGAAGTCATGTCTCCCAGAACAAAAATAATTCATAACCTTTTATAGGAAAATATTAACAAAGGACTAAACTTTATCAATCATACCACTGCTACCATCCAATAGAAAAATGCAATTTATTCTTCATACCGTTACAAAAAAAATCTAATAGAAATATGCCAAGTTTAATAAAAATAGATTTGCAACTTCTTATCTACATTTGTAGCTTAGTATGGAATATGTTTCTTGTTACCATGTGATTTAGAAAGAAGGCTGCCTCAGGCTCAGGAAATGACACTTAACATTCTGTACTTTTCCATGTTCCTGTTTATGCCGTTACAGCGCATACACTAACCTTTTAGGACACACATACACTGACCTTGTACAACACCTGCAGTTTCATTTTAACCCTTTAGAATCCCTCACTTGATGCTGAAAAAGCATCACACTCATCCTAAAGCATCTTCTATACTTTAAATATATTGTCATACATTTTGCAAAACCTTCAAAAACTAACTTTGCATTTTCACTTGCATTCTCATGACACAGTGCGTAAATAAGACTTTTTCAAAGTCACTAACATGCAAATTTTGCAACAGTGGTTTTCATCGAGATGCAATGAGTTTGGTTATTAAAGCTTTGTATAAAAATAAAACCAAAAATATAATTATTATAATAATAACAATAAGCATAATAAATTTCAACAAACTGTCTCCCCATCCTGAAAACAAATTGGTTAATCAAGCCCATTGTGAACTATCTGCTTCTTTGGTATCTGACAGTTCGGCCACTTTTTGGAAGATTTCCAAATTACTACATATTGCATGCTCATTATTCGGGAATAAACTAACAGCATTCCGCGTGCACAAGTGAGTACTTACCTCCCTTTAAAGCAAGTACGAAATCAAGTGCCATTCAATTTTGAAGTAGTACTGCACGCATGGCACTCAGCTCTAAAGTAATCAAATTAACAGTTTCAAACGTTGCATTGCTTAATACTTCTCATAGCTTAGAGAGCTTTCTCAACTCCCAAATTGATTTTACAGTCCCCTAAGCAGGTAATATACCAGCCACAGAAATAACATCGTCACCAAGGTTCATATGGGAAAGTCCTTTAAAAGCTGTTTGTTCTTAAGCATGATGATAAATTCATGAAGTATCAACCTTTTCAATGGGATTTTTTTACAGTCTGAGTATTTCATATATTATGAATTTTACCAATGGGCAGGGCATCTACATGTCGAATGGCTGGAAGAATTCCTCACTATAACAACACCCTGACCAATTTGTTGGCAGCCAGGGATATGCTAGACTGCAAAAATGAAATAAAAGTCTTTCAGCATGACCACACCTTTTTCTGCAATTCCATTATACATTCATCAAATAATATTTCATTTACTCTGTCCAACTTTCACAATCCCATTCTTCGCATAACAAGTATGACTCTGGACAGTCACTGAAAGTCTTAGTGTAGCGGTTTTATTAAACGATGTAACATTATGCCATGAAGCATTTTTACCTAGTATCACTGATGAAATAACCGTTCCCATATCGACTTATTTAAAGTGGCGTGAGATGTATTGAAATCTGGATGCCAATCTGGTGATTTTTGTTTACATTTTATCAATTGTTTTATTTTTCTGTTACAGTTTCAGACATGAATGGTGATTTGGTCGTGGTCAGAGTGGATTTTCAAAAATGTCCAGGCATAAATTCGTTTTGTAATGAATAGCTCACTGCTGCACTCCAAACACACTCCATAAAGGTTACTGTTATAGTTTAGCTCCCATGAGTGGTGCTTCGTCACCCAACTCAGGGAAAATGCCCTCTTCTGATGTCCCCACAGTATTAGTCATCAGTTCTATTCCCAATCTCTCTGTTTTTTCTTCTGGTATGAGGGGAAACCGGTTCATCATTAGACAAGGCTGCAGAGGGTAGGTCAAAGGGAATTGGTTGGCTTCCCTTATTTGGCACTGCTTTTTGG
Source organism: Protopterus annectens (assembly GCF_019279795.1). NCBI lineage: Eukaryota > Metazoa > Chordata > Ceratodontiformes > Protopteridae > Protopterus > Protopterus annectens. The sequence continues at coordinate 425,896,242 of NC_056740.1, read as the reverse complement.
ACATGGGAGATATGGATCCATGTTGGAGACCCCTCGAGTCTAACGGCTGTATCTGTGATGAGGAGCACCAGGAATGGGTCTTTCCATTTAGGTTGGAGGGCATGTCATCTGGAGTAGGAATGAACGAATATCCAATCTCCTGGTTTACATCATGTGTTGCATCAGGATCAAGCTGGAGCTGGAGCTGGGAGGAGATTACCTGCGAACAAAGATGCTGTAGAACAGAAATAAGTTGTTTACAATAAGTAAACATTGTCTCCTTGACTATCTGCAGATCGAGATTAGCAGGTAGGGTAAGGCTGGCATCCTCATAAGGTGTTCCATAACGATTTCATGAGGAAAGAATTTTCTAGGTACATTGATTGCAATGCAGATAGTAAATAAAACTAAAGAGAAGGCCTCTGGCCATTTTAGCCCCATTTCCGCAGTACGTTTTACTAACTTCGTTTTTAAAGTTTGATTCATTCTTTCTACCATACCTGAAGCCTGAGGTCTGTGCGGGCAATGATACTGCATGTAAATGTTTAGAACTATACAAATCTGTTGAATAATCTGACTCGTAAAATGAGTACCTCTTTCTGACCGAATATAACATGGTATCCCAAAATGGGGTATAAACTCATACAAAATCTTTTTGGCCACTGAGGCCACATCATTTTTAATACATTGGTATGCTTATTCCCATCCAAAGAAAACATCAGTCAAAACTAGTGCATATTTAAACTTTGCACACATTTGTAATTCTATGAAATCACACTGTATGCAGTAAATAGGTCCTCGTGGCTTTTTAATATGCTGTGTGGGAGCAGTTACAGATTTAGAAATGTTATAGTGAAGACATATATTACAAGTTTGTACAAGACGCTGAACAACTTCTGAAGCATGAGGGGCACACCAGTCAGTCAAAATCTGTCTTATTAAAGCATTTTGTCTCAGATGGGAAGGCAAATGATAAGCCCATGTCAACTGTGGTAAAAGAGCTCGTGATGCTACTATCCTTCCATCCAGAATGGGTCAATGTGAGTCCTGGGAACAACAGCAGCCATCACAGATCCGCCTTACCCTTTTAGAGTCGTCATCTTGGTTCTGAAAAAGCAACACTTCATGCAAAGTGATAGGCACATTTTCAAGTTGAAGAACAAAAAGCCTGAACAGGATTTAACAAAGCAGCCTGCCTTTTCACTCTCTTAGCAAAAGTATTACGTACTGTTTCAAATGAATTATCTGATCAGTGAGTGGTACATTTAACAACAGCTATCTCCCTAGGGAGAAGCAGGGCATTTAACAATTCAGTGATAAAAACTGCATTTTTAATTTTTGTCCCTGCAGAGTCTCAATAATCTCTTTCTCGCCAGGGTGTCCCAAAATTGTAAACCACTTCACAGGCATATCTGGAATCTGTGTGCACTGTAACATTATTTCCCTGTGCTCACTTGCAAGCTTCAGTAATGGCTACTAATTTGGCTACTTGAGCTGAAACATTTCCCTGCAATTTTCCAGTCAGTAATACTTGATCAATACTACAGACCAGAAAAATGGCTGTCAATTGTCCTTCTTCCCTTCTGATGCATTATCCATCAATGAACAAAATTAAGTTGGGGTTCTGCACAGGAGTATCTCAGAGATCATGTCTAGGAGGAAGCAAGTTATTAACACAATCATGAGGTCCCCCTTCATCAGCAGTAGGGACAAGAGAGGCTAGATTCAAGGGAGGGCATTTAATACTTTGCAAAGATGGATTATTAAGAAGGGCTAGCTCATATTTGGAAATATTAGAAACAGAAAGATGTTGTGTTTTAGTCTTTAATAACAAAGCATTAACTGCATGTGGAACTGCAACAAAGGTATCATCACCTAGGGTAAGTGCTGCTGTCATATCAACTAACTGGGCAGTTGTGGCTACAGCTCTAAGGCAAGGCAGAAGCATAGCTGCTACTGGATCAAGGTTTGTACTGTAATAAGCATCTGGTCTAAAACCATCATTTCTTCTCTCTGCTATTAATCCTAAATCTACTTTATTGCATTCACAACAGAAAAAAAGAACACTTTTGAACAGTCTGGCAGTCCTAATGCTGGAGGATTTGAAAGAAGTGATTTTAACTGAGTAAGACTTGTTCATGACAGGGTTGCTGGGGTTCGGGGATGTCCTTTTTCAATAGTTCTAATAATGGTTTAATTATTTCACCATAATTAGATATCCACTGTCTGCAATATCCTGTTAAACCAAGAAATGCTCTAAGTTGTTTTAGAGTAGTAGGTCTCTGTGCCATCTGTATACCTGCAATGTAAGAAGGCAAAATGTGTTGTGCATTTTCAGAGATTAGGTGTCCTAAATACTGGATTTGTGGTTGCCAGAGCTGAAGCTTAGATAAGGTTACCTTAAATCCTAATTCAGTTAGTGTAGTTAACAATAAAACAGTATCAGTCTGACAGTCAGGTAAGCAATTAGATGCTATGAGAAGATCATCTATGTACAGTACTAAGACCGACCCACAAGGTAACTGCACTTTACCTGCTTTTTCATTTCTGTTGAAAATAAGGTGGGTGATTCCACATATCCTTAGGGTAAGGGTGTCCAAATGTATTGCTGTCCTCTTTATGTAAATGTAAACAAATACTATCAGGGCGTATTGGGATAAATAAGAAAGCTGAGGAAATATCAATAACCGAAAAAGTAGTTACAGAAGTGGGAATTGAGCTAAGAATAGTTGCAGGGTTAGGTACTATAGGAAAGCAGGCACAACTATGGTATTCACAGCTCTCAGATCTTGCATAAATCTGTAAGTGGCTTTGCTGGGTTTCAAAACAGGTGTGTTACAAGGACTCCTAGTTGAAGTAATTGTACCTTGTTGCAGCAATGCTGAAATAACTGGCTCAATTCCTGCTTCTGCTCCTGCAGAAAGAGGATATTTCACAACTGTGGGCAGAGGGTCATGAGGTTTTAAAATAATTTGTACTGGTGTAGCATCTCTAATATGTCCTACCTCATTGTCATTGGTTGGCCATAATTGCAATGGAACTGCATTTAGTAAGTCTACAGCTGATGGCTTTACAGGTATTGTGTCAATAAGGAAAGAAAAGATCATTTCCTCATCTAAAACATCTGCTACAGCACACATCTGCATCACTGGAGACTCACTAGGAACATTTAAATATATTCCATCCAGTGCAGAGAATGTTGTACATTGTAACTTACAGAGAAGATCCCCACCAAAGAGATTAAGGGGTGCAGAGGTTCCAACAAGAAAAGCATGTTGGTCTGTCAGTGATCCCAACTGAATGGGAACCGAAACTGTCTCGCAGTAGTCTAAAGAGACTCCTGATACCCTCAATCCTTGCACAGAGTTGCGCGACAAAGGGAGATTCTTAGCTGCATAAGCATTTAGCATTGATCTAGTAGTTCCAGTAGCTATTAAAAAAGGAATACTGTTTTGAACTTTGATGTTTATGAATGGTCCTTTCTGGTGTACAGGTATGAAAGGAAGGGTATATATTACCAGATCTAAAACCCGTTTCAGCGAACACCACATGACTGACACGTATAGCATGAACCAAAAATATGCTGAACCCCCTAAACCGTGAAATTTCAAATCTCGAATCGTCATAGTCAGCCAACATGACTGCATGCTACATACTACATACCCAAACATAATAAATAAAACACATACCTACACTAACCAAACCCTACTTCTAACCGTACACTAAACCTTACATACATTACTATCTATGCACTTACCTTAACCCGCACTCTAACCATAAGGTCTGTAACTATCGCACACTTACCTTATGGAGCTATACCGCAGATGGGCCAACCATGAAACTTCGACATTTTGTGTTTCGCGGTTTTGAACATTTGCCATTACCGTAGTTCATGCTATACGTGTTGGTCTTGTGGTGTTCACTGAAACGGGTTTTCGATCTGGTAATATAGACCTGAAAGGAAATATCTGTGATTAGTGTTCTTGGCTATCCTATTTATGTTGTTGCCAAACTGGTGGCTGCCAAGGAGTGTTTCACATAGGAGGTTGTTGTCTCACATTTTGGTGGACAGTTTGTTGACCTCGTAGTGGCAGCTGATTATCAAATGGATTATTAGACTGCATTGGCATGTCTACAGGCTGCAAGAAAAGACAGTTGTCCCGCAAGTGACCATTTTGGCCATAGTTAAAACACGGATTTGAATTTAATCCCTTTCTCTGTTCTTGTGAGTTGTTGTGTCTTTCGGCTTTTCCCGGTTAGGGGTCGCCACAGCGGAACTCCGGTCCACTAATGATTGGCAGTAGATTTTTACGTGCCGAGTTGCCAGCTCTGATGCACAACCTTCAATGAAGGTACGCCCATTCATGCATGTCTCTACACAGAAGACGCTCTAGCTGAGAATCGAACAAGACAGCGTTGTACTGTGAGGCGACAATGCTACCGCAGCACCACCACCGCAGTGTGGGGCATTTTAATTTTTTTAATTTTGTGGAAATGGTCCCTGATTTTGAGAAAATCTAAATCTGGTATGTCCCCCACTTCCTCCTCCATTTTTCCCTGTATGTCTGGTAAATTGTTGGAGTTGTAGGTTTAAGCATTTTTCTTGTCGCTGTCATTTTTCATGAGTAAGGGTGTCTGCTAAATACTGAACCTGATTAACAAGTTCATGAAGCCCTAAACTTGGCCAGGATTTTTTAGCTGGTCTTGAATGGGGGGAAATAAACCATTAACAAAAGCAGCCAAGAGAACACTTGCTGCTGGACCTTCAGTAGGTTCTGTATAACCCAAGAAGGCTTCAAAGGTGTTTAGCATGTGCCACATATAAGATTCAACTGACTCATCCTGTCTGTGCTTGACTGCATTTATCTGGGACCAGTTAGGTACTGGTGGACATACTTCAGTAATAGCCTGTAATAAACGAGTCCTAGCTGCCAGAAAAGCCTCTACATCTATATGCTGGACAATAGGGCTGGTATATTAGCATGATCCCAAATATGTTTAAATAGATCAGGTGGAATGGCTATGTCCATGACTGCTCTGAGATCTTTTAAATTAGGACATTGCAACTGAACATGCCCTTTGAAAGATTCTTGCATATTATGTTGGATTTGTTCTGACTGATGGGAGAGAGTCCAAAATAGTTTGGAAATGAGCAGCATACTAAGGGCAGACCACATTTATAGTAGAAGGTGATGCTTCATCTCTGCTGTGTGCTGGGTTCGGGACTTGCCACAGAAGATGTAGGTGGGCGGCTGCAGTAATTATGCTATCTCCCTATTTCTCTGAGGAGGATTCAGAATCATCTTTATTCGCATTGAATTTATCTGGTCCAAAATAACTATTCCCATCTATAATTATCAGGAATTGAGTAACAAATTTTTGTGAACGTAGATTTTGTCATCTAGGAAAAGAAGATAATACCCCCTTTGTACATTTGAAACAACACCTTCTAGCCCAGCTTGGTAGCAATCCTTTCAATAAAATACGCTCCGAAGTTTAAAACCAGTTTTTAATATAAAAACCACAGTATCAGTTAAGGGCTTTCATCCAGTAACCCTGGACTTCATCCGAACTGATATAACATTCAATTAGCAGCTTTAAATGCATCATACTTTAAAACACATCCAATCAAAATTCACCATTTTGCATAAATTAAAATGTAACCTCTTTCTAATTACATGCCCTTAAACATTTTCAATGAACAGAATTTATAAAAACTTGTTCTTATTATCAGTTCACAGTTTCACAGTCATTTTAAAATATTCAAATACATACATATAACATAAAAAGTGACATAAAAATAGCATTACAGTTCCAATGATCTGTATTTCAAAATGGGCGTAATAGTATATATGGTCATTAATTCCTGGGGGCTGGTTGGCATTATATATAGGTTGCCAATAAAGTTCAGCTGTCTCTAATTTATTACTCCAGTCCCCCCTTATATATCTCTCCACTATCTCTAAAATCTCAAGGCCAAATGTTCTACATATATTGTTGTTTTCTAAGTGTCTATATAGTGCATTGTTTGCATTCTTCTGTCTAATTGCGTATATATGCTCGTAGACTCTTTTTCAAAGCGATCTTTCAGTTTTCCCTATGTAGAAGCTATTGCACTGCTGACAGTTGGCAATGTAAACAATACCCTTGGAACCACAATTCCCTGGGACTGTTCTTATGTGTACGTTTCCATCACTCTTGTTTAAGACAGGCTCTTTCAGGATGTATTTACAATAGTTGCAACACCCACAACTGCTAGTACCCTTCTCACTTATATTCCCTAATGGATGTTCTAATAAGTGTTTTAAGTTCACATTTGTTCGGTAGATGAATCTTGGGTTATTACCCATGATCTCTTGTAAATCATTATTGGCCTTAAAAAGAGTCCAGTTCTTTTTCATAATGTTTCTCACTTGGTTACTCAGTCCCCCATAGGCAAGGACCATTGAATTCTCATACTTGCCAACTAACGTCTCATTACCTTTCTCCTCAATTTTGTTTCCAAGTAGAGGTTTGTACCTAACCCCCCAGTTGTCAATAACCATTTTATACATATTCTCTACCAAATGCTTAGGGTATCCCCTTTCTATAAATAACCCCTTTACCATTTCCATCTCTTGTTTACACCCTTGAATTGATGAACACTTTCATGCTACACATATAAATTGTCCTTTAACAATGTTTTTCTTAATAAAGTGTGGATGACTACTATTGTAGTCCAAGTTGCTGTTGCCTTTCGGCTTTTCCTGGTTAGGGGTCGCCACAGCGGAACTCTGGTCCGCTAATGATTGGCATTTGATTTTCATGAATGCTGAGGTGCCAGCTCGACATTCAACCTTCAACGAAGGCATGCCCATTTACGCATGTCTTTCGAACACCCACCCAACCACGGGAAGGACATGCAGACTCCACACAGAAGGCACTCCTCGAACTCCAGCTGGGAATCGAATGGGAGAACCTCTTCTGTGAGGCAACAATGCTACCACTGCACCACCACGGTCCAAGTAATCATTGGAAAATGTTGGTTTTCTATATATTAAAGGGAAAAAACATTTATTTTCTGTATCTTTCCTGACCGAAACATCCAAATAATTTATACAGTTGCTATTGTGTGAGGAAGTAAATTTGAAGTAATCATAGATCCAATTGAGGTATTCACTAAATTCTACTCCCACACTGTCTTACTTCCACAAAATAAATATATCATCAAGGAATCTTAAGTATGTAAACCATTCGTGTTGATATTCACTATTGAAAATGTGTTGTTTTTACCAACTATACATAACCAAGTTGGCAAGTACAGGTGCAGAACTTGTGCCCATTGCTATTCCTTGGGTCTGTTGAAAGTATTCCCCCTCAAAAAAGAAAGTTATTTTTCAATATGCTGTCCATTAACAACATCACCAAATTTATCAACGTGTTGTTGAGTGTTGTTGTTTCTCGGAGGACTTTATAAAATAATTCCAAGCCTAACTCTTGAGGAATAGAAGTGAATAGGTCACATACATCAACAGTTGTAAAACTACACTCTGCAGTATACATATCATTATACATATCCCCCTTTGTGCATTGCCTTGGAAAGCTAATAAACATTTGAGGTAATTTAGATTGGGTACAGTCTGAAACAGAAGAAGAAGATGTTTTAGGCTGGCTAGAGAAAGGAGGTGACAGAGAAGGTTGAGTCATGTGGCTAGCAGAGGTGGACACTTCAGAAGGTTGCCTTCCTTGACAAGGTGGTGGAGTAATATCCTCTGAGGTGGAAGAAGGGATAGCATAATCTTGCTGGTCAGTGCTGGTGCATTATAAGATGGTGGTGGTGCGGTGGACAAAACTAAGCAGTCATCATCAGCCAACTAGCTGCAGCTAAGTTGTCATTTCTGTAATTCCCTAAGGAGATAGAGCCCATAACCACCCTGTTCCTGACAATCAGAATGTTGTAGATGATTAACCATCTTATTAGCCACTTGAAGCTGTGTTTTTTTTAAGTTTAGCTGCATTATGTTTCAAACTATGAACTATAGAATCTCTTTCTCTATCTTTAGATACTACCTGACATGCATTAAAGGCTGACCAGCAGCCAGCAGAGACTTTAGTACCTTTTACTCTAAGTCTTCTTTGTAAGTTTAACAGAATATTTTTATCAAAGCAACTGCAGGGGGAAAAGTCAATTTACCATCATTTTTACTGAGCTTGTGCCATTTATCTAAGTAAAAACAGCTATCTGTTACAATTCTAAAACATATGTCTTGCAGGAGTACCATACTCCGGTTCTATTAAAGTCCTCACATTTGTTTCCATTGTAAAGAAAACTTACAATCTTAATACAGAAAATAAAAAATATCCCACTCACATGCTAACTCCCACTTGTACAAAAACTACATTTACCTGTGAAAATAGGAAAGTCTGCCAAGACTGAAAGTTCCAAAGAGAGGTGCAGTTGCGAAGTGATGGTATAGAAAATACACTAGACAGAAAACTGTCAGAGGGCCCAGCATAGTGATTTTCTATAGAATCAGCTCCAGGCAGTTTGAAAAAAATAATGATTCTTTATGGCACCATCTGTTAGGGTTTAACCATATTAAAATATACTTAAGTCATTGACAGATTAAAGTGTAATTTATTAAAAGAAATAATACACAAGTGTGGGAGTCAGTACTCAGGAAGCCAGACTCCCCAAACAAAAGGAATTCATAATCTTTTATAGGAAAATATACTGCGGTGGTGGTGCTGCGGTAGCGTTGTCGCCTCACAGTAAGACGTTGTCCTGTTCGATTCTCAGCTAAAGCGTCTTCTGTGTGGAGACATGCGTGAAGGGGCATACCTTCGTTGAAGGTTGTGCGTCAGAGCTGGCAACTCGGTACGTAAAAATCTACTGCCAATCATTTGCGGACCGGAGTTCCTCTGTGACGACCCCTAACCGGCAAAAGCCGAAAGATACAACAATTAACAAAGTAGTAAACTTTAACAATGATACCACTGCTAGAATTCAAAAGAAAATGCTAACTAGTACAGTTCATAATACAGTTTATACTTCAAACCTTTACTAAATATCCAATAGAAGTGCGTTGAGTTTAGTAAAAATAGATTTGGAACTTCTTATCTATCTTTTTACTGTACTATGGATACGTTTTTTTTTTATCCATGTGATTTTAGAAAGAATGCTGCCTCAGGCTCAGGAAATGAAAGTGTACTTTTCCATGTGTCTGCTTATGCTGTTACAGCACATACACTAACCTTTTAGGACACACATACACTAACCTTCTAGAACATGTGCAATTTCATTTTAACCCTTTACAATCCCAAAAGATATCCTTGCCATGCAGGCCTAAAGCTCATTCCACTAGGGTTGTAGCAACTTCAGCAGCCTCTTTAAAGTCTCTAACTTTGGATGAAGTTTCCACAGTGCTACTTCATAGTCAGTACATACCTTTGTCAAGCATTACAAGTTGCACTGTATTTCCAGAGCCAGAGCTTCCTTTTGGGCTTCCATCCTAATGGATCTCCTGTCTTGAGGCTACCCAGAATTAGGTAGCTGGGGATTCTGACCATATGTTGGATCAGACGGACTGAATTAATATGATATGAAAGGTATGTACTTACCATAAAGATAGATCCTTTAATTCCAGTCTGTCTGATACAACAACCTGCCTTCCTTTCCTCCTGCCATTTCCACACCTAAAAGTCCTTTTTTTCTGTGTCAAAGCAGTACAAAAAACACAATTAGATTTCAACAACAAATTTGATCTGAGTCAGGGAGGAGCAAGGTATTCTGGATTGGAAATGAGCTGGGGCTCGAGGCCCCATATGTCATATCTAACAGACTAGAATAAAAAGCTCTGTCATTATGGTAAGTACACAACTTTTATTTCCTCTAGTTCTGAAGTAAATGATATCTCAGGGAGTCATAGAACTGGTGCCTGCCTGCCTGCCAGATTAGCAACAGGTTTTATTCAAGGAATTTATGGTCACAAAGAAAGAAGGGACCTGGAGGCCTATGCTATACCTCTCTTTTCACAATCTTTTTGTCAAGATCCCCAAATTCAAAATATTATCTCTTCAGACCCTATTACCTCTTGTCCCTTAATTAGCTTTCGTGATAAAGCTAGACTTAAGAGATGACTACATCACATTCCTATTGGCAAACATTTCAGATGATTAAGAGTTTCTGAATCTGGCTTACATTATTAGCTCTCTGTCTTACCCTTTAGACTAATGCTCCAGGAGTGTTTGCAAAGTGTCTAACTCCATTAATTACTTACTGCAATCTTCAGTGCATTCACACATTTCATAATTGAATGATTGTCTTGTAATTGCAGGTTCTTTTTCCAGTTGTCGAATCCTAAGCAAGTGTTCAGACTCTTTTACTCAGTCTGAGTTTTCAATTGAATTTATAGGTATCTTCCATCATCCCTTCTCACAGAATAGTTTTTCTCTAATTTTTATTAGTCTTCCCTAGAAAGAGGTTTTCTTCCGCCAGGCAAAGTAAAGCTGTCCCAACTTTCTTCCTGACTTTTTTCCAAACAAGCCCATGAAGAATTCTGGGGTACATGACTTCTATGATTCTTATGATTCCTTTGGCCATATTTCAATTGAGAAAAATTCAGTATTACTTCAGGTCAGAAATAGAAAAAACACAGCAACGTGAAGAACAAAATAGCAGTAACACACCAAACAGCCAGTACTTTTCCAATTCTCCTTTAATGTAAACGACCTGGTACCTCGGCAATTCGCCTTCAAGGATCACAACTAATTGCTACGCAGTAGCAGTTTTTATAGTGAATAATCAAACAATCAATTAATCAATTTACTAATAAATTCCAAAAAAGGAGACATATATACTTTTAAAGTAACCTTATAATAATTTCCTTATGAGTGAATATTCATCTCAGTAAATATATGCATTTTTATATATATTTTATTGTAAATATATTATTAATAAATTTATATATAAAAAAATATAAACATAATAAATTACTTTAAATGCTATCAATGAAATAAGCTGGTTAAACTTCATCAAATGCCCAATTCTAAATTCAAACCAAAGGGTTTCAGAGTGTTAAACTTCAAAATCATCCTAGTTTCCAACTCTAATAACTTATCAGAAATGTTGTAACCCCTACAAGTAAAAGGCTTACCCAAAACTCCATATTTTAAACTATCAGACTTCCCCTCATGAATTTCAAAAAAATGTTTAGCTACGGGGCTGGATAGATTTAAATTTCGAATGTCCCTTAAATGTTCTAAAATCCTAACTCTGACCATTCTTTTCGTTTGTCCAATATACCAAATGTTATTACAGCTACAAGTAAGTGCATACACAACTCCAGTAGATTTACAATTAAAGTAATGCCTGGGGGTATGGTTAATATTATTAATAGACCTGATATTGACTACTCTATCACAGAGACTGCAAGAACCACATCTAAATGTTCCCACACTAGTGGTATAGGAGATTTTTTTTGTATAAACAATTATTATTTAATATCTCCCTTAGATTTTTTCCTTTTTTAAATGAAAATGTAATATGGTATGGAAAAAACTCACCTATACATTCATCCTCACTGACCAAGTACCAAAACCTCTTGATTAAAGAAACACATTTTTCAGAAAAAGTTGTGTACTTGGTCACAAAAAATATATCCTCCACATCTCTTTCTTTTTTTAAAGGATCAAGAACATCCAATTTTAACTTTGTGGGATATTTATTCTTATTCATTACTTTATTCATACCATCTACCAACTGCTTTTTTTCATACCCTCTTTCCATTAGTCTCAAATAAACCTCATTTAACTCATAATCCAACTCAGACTCCATGCTAGTATGTGAGTATATTCTTTTGAATTCCCCATAAGGCAAAGCTTTCAACAAGTGAGGGGGATGCATGCTTGTGGCATGCAAAAACATGTTGACTGACGTGCTCTTTCTGAAAGGTCTGAACTCAATAACATTATTTCTTTCAAATAAAGTCAAGTCCAAAAAGTTGATTTCATTTCTATTCATCTCATAAGAAAATGAAAGATTATGTTCATTGTTATTCAGAGATTCAAAAAAGTCACAAAACTCAGACATGTCCCCCTTACATATAAAAATTAAATCATCAATAAAGCGCTTATATAGGACTACTTTATGCTTGAAAAAGTCCGTGGGGTATAAAAACCTTTTTTCAAAAGAATCCATATATATAACAGCATATGTAGGAGCATAGGCAGCTCCCATTGCTGTTCCCTTGATTTGTAAAAAATACTCATTATTAAACATAAAGTAGTTATGAGTTAAACAAAATTCCAATAGTGTGATCAAAAAATTGGTCCTAGGACCTTCACCTAACATGTTATGAATGGCTTCAAGTCCCCACCTGTTACTAATATTAGTATATAAAGACTTGACATCGATTGTCACCCAATAGTAGTCACTATTCCAACAAATCTTGGAAATTTCATCAATCAAATCTTGAGTATTACTAATATGAGCACTAACCTTATTCAGATAGATTTTTAACTGAAAGTCCAAAAAGATATTAACATTCTCCAAAAAGGAGCCTATCCCTGATACTATCGGCCTCCCAGGGGGCTCAACTAGATCTTTATGGACTTTAGGTAGTGCATATAATATGGGTGTGGTAGGGTCTTTAATGTACATCTTTTTAACATCACTTTGTAAGAAAAATCCTAGCCGTTCTCCCCTTTCCAATAAAAATAACAATTCTTCATTGTAAACTTTAAGGGGATCACCTTCAAGTTTATCATATTCTTCACTATTAGAAAGTAGTCTGTAAACCATCCTACAGTAATCAGGTCTATTCAAAATAACCCAGTTACCCCCCTTATCAGCACATTTAAAAATATACTGATCTTTTAAACCTTTAAGATTTTTTTAAGGCTTGCCATTCCCTTTTATTCAAATTGAAATGTTTTTTCTCTTTACAAAATTCCCTAAATGATGCTTCTGTTTCTTTAAGAAGCACCTTCTGGAAAGTTGAAATGGCTGGTACCGAAATTACTGGAGTAAAATTACTTTTAACAATTTTGAATTTTGGCATCATTAACTTGCCATACCCAGTCAAGTAATTAACATTTGAAGTAGTATGAGAACAAACTAAATTGTCATCATATTCATCAGAAGAAAAATTGCATTCATCATATTCATAATTGTATACAGATAGATTCATTAAACTTTCATCAAAATCAGCTTCATCAAATAGTTCATTATGAACTTCATTTGAAACATTTTCATTCAAATTCTTATTAACATTCACACTGACAATTTTTTTAAAATACACTCTCAACAGGAGCTTACGAATGAATGCTTTAACTTCTAAATAGATGTCAGCAAAGGTCGGAAAGAACGTAGGAACGAATTTGCTCCCTTTGCACAAGACATTTAACATGTCATTATTTATACACAAATTAGATAAATTAATGCATTCTAATGGAAAAATATTATGAGAAGTTCTGTTTAAAGCTTCTGTTATCAAACCTTCACTTGTAGCGATTTCCATTTCTCCCATTTCTTCCCTTGTTATAATTGTCATTTTGAAAGTTCACATTATCCGTAAAACTAGAGTTGGAAGCCTCATTGGAAGCTTCTGAAACATCCCTATTAGAAGCCCGGTTTGATGCAACAGTTCTGGCAAAAGAAACATTCTTGGCAGCAGTATTTTGTTCCGTTGAGGAAAAAGAAGACGCTGAGAAGTCTCTACGCTTCGAGCTGCGAGTCCAGCTCCTCCCCCTAGACCGATTACGCACAGGTTCAAGCTGCCAACTAAAAATAATGCCTGTTTCATAGTCCTTTAAGTCCCGGACTAATTTTCCACGCTTTCTTTGTACTATATCAGCCTCCAGTTTGTTCATTTTGTCATTAATGTCAACCATTTGTGCTCTATAGTTCACTTCAGCTACAAGTTCATTCTGCAACACTGAAATCTCATGTTTGAGCTTATCATGAGATCTTTTATTACGTTTAATCAATGTGCGGAGCCAGCCTATAGTACACTGGAGAGAAGTTTGTTTCCATTCTTCTAATAAATCGGACTCTTCGTCCGAAAACGGTGCAGCGGGTAGCTTGTCAACCCGTAGCCCTCTGGGGGTGACATTAAGGTTTAAATATTTTTCCAAAAGTCTGGTATCAAAGTAAAGAGCAACTTCTTTGGCCATTAGTTTATTTAACATAGCAAAACGGCCATCTGCATCTGTATTTCCCCCCAAGTTCCAAGGATCAATATTAGTGTACCTTTTCTCACTCTCCAACACCATATCCAGAAACAGCAAGGCATCTGATCCAGAGTCCTCTCATTACGTGACATTGATAAAGTTGACACCAGTGAGCACAAAATAAGTAATCCAAAGATATATCCCTGGAAAAGTACGGCTTGGACCAAAAATAGAAAAAACACAGCAACGTGAAGAACAAAATAGCAGTAACACACCAAACAGCCAGTACTTTTCCAATTCTCCTTTAATGTAACGACCTGGTACCTCGAGGATCACAACTAATTGCTACGCAGTAGCAGTTTTTATAGTGAATAATCAAACAATCAATTAATCAATTTACTAATAAATTCCAAAAAAGGAGACATATATACTTTTAAAGTAACCTTATAATAATTTCCTTATGAGTGAATATTCATCTCAGTAAATATATGCATTTTTATATATATTTTATTGTAAATATATTTATAAGTGTATGCACTTACTTGTAGCTGTAATAACATTTGGTATATTGGACAAACGAAAAGAATGGTCAGAGTTAGGATTTTAGAACATTTAAGGGACATTCGAAATTTAAATCTATCCAGCCCCGTAGCTAAACATTTTTTTGAAATTCATGAGGGGAAGTCTGATAGTTTAAAATATGGAGTTTTGGGTAAGCCTTTTACTTGTAGGGGTTACAACATTTCTGATAAGTTATTAGAGTTGGAAACTAGGATGATTTTGAAGTTTAACACTCTGAAACCCTTTGGTTTGAATTTAGAATTGGGCATTTGATGAAGTTTAACCAGCTTATTTCATTGATAGCATTTAAAGTAATTTATTATGTTTATATTTTTTTATATACAAATTTATTAATAATATATTTACAATAAAATATATATAAAAATGCATATATTTACTGAGATGAATATTCACTCATAAGGAAATTATTATAAGGTTACTTTAAAAGTATATATGTCTCCTTTTTTGGAATTTATTAGTAAATTGATTAATTGATTGTTTGATTATTCACTATAAAAACTGCTACTGCGTAGCAATTAGTTGTGATCCTTGAAGGCGAATTGCCGAGGTACATTAAAGGAGAATTGGAAAAGTACTGGCTGTTTGGTGTGTTATTACTTCAGGTCAGTTTGAACTCAACATGCATCCTTTATCTTTTCAGGTCTCGACTCTGGGGTTTGTAAGGAGGGAGATGCTATGGTAGGCAGTCCAGTTTTCTTGAAATCCAGCTCTTCCATTCTTTATTCCACTTCCTCTTGAATCTGTCGCAACAGATGATTCAGACCAAGCATAGGGAGCTGTGTCCGAAGGGGTGAAAGTTCAAGGTCTGTGGAACAAACACTACAGACAAAACCATATGATATCAAATATAAGTGTTTTGAAAGCCCTAAATTATCTCTGTTTTCTAGGATCTGTCACTCTCCTACTGTGGACACAATAGAAGAGTTTTCCTGGGTTCTGTTCAAGCAGCTTTATTATATACAGACACATCACGATAGAGGTTTGCTGACTTTAACTTAAATAACATATACAAACTAACTACTGCAATCACACATGCTCACTCTCTGGCTACACTCTCAAAATGGCACTGGGAATGGCACATGCTGGACTGCCTGGTATTTATATGTGCAGGCTCGGTCCTTGATATGCTTCTTAAAGACATAGCACATTCACTCTGATCTACATCCTCCCTCTTTGAAAATATCTTGTGCAACATTATGAATCTATTTGGCATGCAGATATCACAAGTAGTCCTTTGTCATTTAGTTATAAATATTGCAAATAGGGGTTCTACTCCTTAGTATCTTATTGTTTGAGCATCTTATTGTTTTACAAAATTGTTCTTGTACTTCTTTGTTTCTCTTACCTTGTACACCAGTTTTTTATTGTTATCTAAACCATGTATGTACTCTGTTAACTTCTTTGGAGCTTTTCTCCCCAGGACTCCACTGAAAACGGGCACTTTGTGTCCAATTGGATTTATCCTGGTAAAATAATGTTAAAATAAATAAATAAATAATTATACAAGACTAGGTACATATATACAGTTATGTCCATGTTGCTGTGTATTTCAGACTGGGCCTGGATATTCAACCATATCATGTGACATAAAATTGGGAATTAGATTTAGCAACTGGAGCTGTCTCTACGGAATGTTCAACCTTGGAAGTATTTGGAACATCCTCAGGAATGGAAGTAGAGGCTGAATCACACTGAAGAATGGAAACAACATATGGATCGCTCTGAGATCTAATGTCTGTATAGTAGGAACAATACACCCTCAGATTCTACAAGGTAGAATCTTGGCTCAGTACATATACCTGTAACTTGACCAATCCGTTCAAAACCTTTCGCAGTTTGTATCCTCAATGTCTCCTTTCCTCAATGATGGAGAACTCTGCTTGATTTATCATAACTGGAATTCTGGATAGAACATTTCTTGAATAATTGAGCCTTGATGGTTTTGTTGTTTTTAGCTTTAGGCCTCAATAAACTTATAGGTAGCGTTATTCTGGTTTGCCTAGATAGAAGTCTTTGAGCAGGTGAGCCAAGTATGTCATCACGGGGTATGTTTCTGAGATTAAGTAAATTCAAAAAGACATCGGTATTATCATGCTTTGACCTTTCAAGTAATTGCTTTGCACTCTGCACTGCATATTCACCTAGCCCATTTGACTGCGGATATTCAGGACTGCTAGCAACATGTACAAAGTCCCATTCTCTTGCAAATTTCTTAAACAACTGACTAGTAAATTGAGTACCATTGTCAGAAATAACTTGTGTGGACTACCATGGACTGAGAAATGATGTTTCAACTTTGTAATAACTGTAGTGGATGTTAGGTTAGATAGTAAGTCAATCTCAAACCAATTAGAATAAGAGTCTACCAATACTAAGTAGTGTTGATTGTCCCACTCAAAGCTATCAGTGGCTACTCTTGACCAAGGTAGTTCAGGAACTTGACTTAGCTGAAGTGGTTCTCTTTGCAAATGTGGTCTAGTACTATTGCATACTGAAGAAGAAGAAAGTACTTTATCAATGTCTTTCAGTAATGAAAGCCAACATGCTGGTTCTCTTGCTCTTCTCTTGGTGGATGTGGAACCTAGGTGACCACGATGCAAAATCTGGATATATTCCTGTTGTAAGGAAGCAGGAACAACAATTTTAGGACCTTTGAAAATAATACCATCTTTCATCAATATTTCATCTCTGTAAGGAAAATAGGTTTGCACTTCAGGTGGTACACAAGATTGCTGTGATGGTCATCCATCATTAATGTACTGATTGAGCGTTTGCAAAATTGGATCAGTCTTTGTGTGATCTCTCAGCTCATCAAGCCTACTGGTAGAGAAATTATGCACTGCCATCACATCAAAGTCAAAATTCTCTGTGTCAAGCTGTTCCATCGTATTTCTGGGTGATCTATATAAGTTATCAGCCAGATAAAGTAGTTTGCCTTTTGTATAGACCATTTTGAAGTTGTACTTTTGCAATCTGAACATCATTCTTTGTAATCTTACTGGAGCTGAATGCATAGGCTTCTTTAGAATAGTAGCTAGAGGTTGGTGATCAGTTTCAATCTGAATAACTCGACTATAAATTTAATCATGAAACTTTGAACATGCAAATAGTATTGCCAAAAGTTCTTTCTCAATTTGAGCATATTGAATTTCAGTTTGGGTAGGTGTTCTAGATGCATAGGCTACTGGTTTGCCCTCTTGAAGAATAACTGCACCAAGACCAAATCTTGAAGCATCACAGGAAAGAGTGACTGGTTTACTCACATCATAGTATTTTAATGTAGGTAGGGTGGCAATTTTCTGCTTAAGGTCTTCAAATGCCTTCTGGTTCTGATCTAACCATGACCATGCAACATTTTTGCACATCAGTTCTCTTAAAAGTGCTGTCAACTCACTGAAGTCTAGTATAAACTTACCTAAATAGTTGACCATACCTAGGAAATGCTGAAGAGCTTGGCCATTATCTGGCACTGACATCTCAAGAATAGCTGCTTGTTTGGTAGGGTCTGGTCTCAAGCCAGTACTGGTAAATAAATGACATACATATGTAACTTCTGGTAGTCTGAATTTGCACTTCAGAGAATTGAGCTTCAAGTTTACTTCACATGCTCTGTCTAGAACTCTCTTTAGGTTTCTGTCATCCTCTGCTTCACCATTGCCTCCAACCAATAAATAATCTACTATTATGGCACAAGGATAACCTGAAAAAATGTGTCCATTGCACACTGGAAGACTTCACTTGCAGAATTTATTCCAAATGGCATCCTTAGGAATCTGTATCTGCCAAACAGGGTACCAAAAGTGGTTAGTAATGAGGATTTGCAATCAAGCATCACTTGCCAAAATTAACTTTTTGCATCCAAAATAGAAAAAACAGTGGAATTTGGTATTAAAGCTGCAACCTCTTTGACTGTATGCATTAGATGATGCAGTCTCTTCAGTGCTTTGTTTAAGTCTCTTAGTTCTGATTTTGTCTGAGCCTTTTATGCGAGCTGCTACCATAGACGACACCCATTCAGTTGGTTCTGTAACTGAAGAAACTACACCTTGCTGTACCATTTTATCCAACTGAGCCTTAACTTTATCCTACATAACTATCAGAACTCTTTTCACTGGTCAGACTGCAGGAGTGACCTCTGGGTCTAACTTCATGGAATACACAACTGGAAGTTTACCCAACCTGTCATCGAAACCATCAGCATATTCTGAGAAAATGGCTTCAGAAAAATTGGAACTAGGATATGCACTTATGTGATGAACTTCTTTGGTAAAAAAAAACAGACTCATTCTCAAACTGTCTTTGAGACCCAATAAAGATTATACTGGTCTTCTGACTACATAGAATAACAAGTTGTAACAGTTCTTAGCCAAATAACATGAAAGCATCACCGAGCCTTTGGTCTGAATCTCTTCCTCCATAAGCAACAAGTTTCGCACTACTGGCCACAGTGAGTTGCTCATTAGTTGTCATTTTAGCAAATGTGTGTGCTGATATAACATTGCACTTTGAACCAGTGTCTACTTTAAGCTCTGTGGATTTATCATTGATCTGGACTGTACAAAACACTTCATCCTTTGCTAACAAATTCACTGCATAATCTCTATCACCAATTACTGTTACACCATCTACATGTAAAGTGGACTGCTGTAACTCTACTTGATCAATTTGCTTTTTTGTCTGACTTTTCTTGCTCCTTTAACTGAACTAGTCTTAGAACTTGCTGTAAATCTCCATGGTTTCCCTGGTGAACCATCAGGGGGTGTAGCTGCCATGTGCTTAGGCCTACTTCTGTTTGCCACATGTTGCATGCTATCTACATTTGCTCTGGAGCCTGCTGAAGCCATACCCTTGTCACTCGCAAGCATACTTGTGTGTTTTTCTTTCACTTCATGGCTCTGGCAAATCTCAATGGCTTTACTCAACTTTAAATCACTGTCAAAGGCAAGATCTTTCTCACAGAAGCACTATTAATATCATATACGAGCCTGTCCTTTATTAACTCGTCTTTTAAGTCACTAAACTGACACATTTTAGCTTTGTTTCTCAGGTCAGTTATATAAACTGCAAATGTTTCCTCTGGTTTCTAATCTCTTGTGTAAAACAAATGTCTCTCTAATGTAATATTTGTCTGGGGGTTACACATTTCTCTGAATTTGTGCTTCAAACACTCGGGGTCCCTTGATTCACCCTCTACAACAATATGACAAATTTCACCTTCTCCTTCATATACAGCTGGTGCATACACAAATGAACGCTCTGTTTCTATGGCCTCTGACCCAGCTAGGTTTAGCAAAATGAATGCCCTGGTGCATGCATCTCTATCAGAATAAGCTGTTTGTATAAAAATATCATACTCTTACTCAGATATTCTCCAATTCCCTGCAATATTCTGATCAAATACAACTGGTAAGGGCTTTTGAAAGCCGTCTGCCACATTAACACATACCAATGAAGAGTTTTGTAAATAAGCATGAACACTACACATACACATATGCCAAAAATGCATGCCAGTATTTGTAACTTTGCCCAGTAGCACAATAAGCCTCTGTATAACTGAACTTTGCAAAATAAGTCTCTCGGGCACTGTAATACTCTTGAAATTATTGTACTGCAAGAAATCACCTCTTATCAGTGTAAGAAACATATCAATAAATGCATAATGCGAATGAACTGGGCAAGAGATGTTCAGAGTCAATATTTATTTATTTATTTCAGTTTGATGACCGGGGAGGTCCATTGGGCTCAGGAGCCCATTTTCAGTGGAGGCCCGGGGAGAAAAGCTCCACATTACATAGTAAACATTACGATACAACAGACTACAATAAGATACAAAGATACAGTTACATTATAAATCAGAGACATGATGTGGTGCATTGGTTACATAGCATGTGAGTCATGTAATGACATGAGTGTTTCAATGGTTACATAGTCTCTGAGTCTTGTGATGGTAGTACAAGTACAATGTTAGGGAGGGGAGAAAAGGGAAAACAGACTATTTACAATATTTACATTATGTATATAGATAACATTGTTAGATTAAGTAGTACCCAGGGGCCGCTAAGCTGTATAGAAATATAAGGAGTATAGAAATGCATTTTAAAGTAGAGAGAAAAGAAGGCTAGTTGGGGAGACTGCAATTCCACTTCTAATTAAAGGAGAGGTGGGAATGGAGTTGGGATTTGAAGTTGTCAATGTTTTCTGTGGTTCATAATGAAGGAGGGAGAGAGTTCCATTTTTTAGCTAAGGAGAAGCTGTCCAGCAGGGCAGTTTGGTTTGTAGACAGTGATTAGGTTTAGGTGAGCAGATCTAAGTGGCCTGTGAGGGGTGTATGGTTGTAGGATGTTGGATAGTGCAGGACATTTAGCAGGGTTAAATAGCCTATGGGCAGTAGTAAGTTGGAGATAGTCTAGATAGTTGGGAAGTTCTAGCCAGTTTAGTAACTGGATGGTAGAGCAATGGTGGGAGGAGTATTTGGCTTTGATGGCAAAATGTAATTGCACTTTGAGAATAAACTGTATACAGCACACAAAACTTTCTCAAACTGGTGGTACCTTGCTAGGCAACTCTTTACAATGGAAGAAACACTCTGTAATGGCATCACTTTCCAAATAAATGCACCCAGCACAAGAAATTTTTTTGAAATGGCTATACTTTGACTGTATTTCATGAAACAGTTGCACTTTGCAGAAGTATAAACTCTTTGGAATACATACACAGCAATAAGCACACACTTTCTATAAGCACTTTTACACACTTTGAGATACTTCAAATAACTCTAGTGATGCCCTTGATACAATAGGAAGTCATAGTTGTGCCAAAACACAGCACTTTGCCAAAACTCATGCAGTCGCCTCACTATATTTACACTTAATGCTCGCTTTTTACTCTTATTATATTTGTTTCGCTCGTTTAATCTCTTTTCATGTCCATTGTACTTTTCTTGCGCTCGTTTTACTCTAAACATGCTTGTTTTGCCTTAAACACACTCATTTTGCCTTAAACACGCTCGTTTTGCTTTAAACATACTTATTTTGCTTTCTGTCTTTCTTCTAGAACCTAAAAACAAGGGAGAAAGAATTTTTCATATTCTGGATGCCCACAGGAAGCTCGAATACTACATAGAAAAAACGCAGGTTCTTCAGCAATGATAATCAGTGATTTGTCTCGGATGAATGTAAGAGAAAGGGCAGCCAGTGTCAGTGCAGATTATTTCTAGATCGTTATCTTATGCTATTTCTTTTTGCTAGTCTCACCATAACCAACCACTTCCAAGCAGGGATCCTTTCTTCCAGGGCTTTGGCACCTTCTGTGGTTCCTTCAGTGGCTCTCTGGAAGGTGGTGGAATATATTCATATTCTAGAGATAGCAACTGGGTACTCTACAGATACTATTACAAAGCACTGTAAATTGGATTTCTTTTAAGATCCAGAACAGGCTTTTCTTGGACCATTCTCCATGGGTTCTGGATTGTTAATTTACTTCCACCTCCCTTTTTGGTTTCTTAGCAATGGGTAATCTTGCCAAAATAGTTAGGCTACTGCAACAATAATCTAATGTTACACATATCACAGTTGTGTAAGTTACCTTACCATAACAGAGTTCTAATAGATCCCTGCTACAGTAGCACAGTAAGACTTCTAATAGATCACTGCTACAGTAGCACAGTAAGACTTCTAATAGATCACTGCTGCAGTAACACTGTAAGACTTCTAATAGATCTCCGCTGCAGTAGCACAGTAAGAATTCTAATAGAGCACTGCTGCAGTAGCGCAGTAAGAGTTCTAATAGATCACTGTTGCAGTAGCACAGTAAGAGTTCTAATCGATCACTGTTGCAGTAGCACAGTAAGAGTTCTAATAGATCACTGCTGCAGTAGCACTGTAAGACTTTTAATAGATCACTGTTGCAGTAGCACAGTTAGAATTCTAATAGATCACTGCTGCAGTAGCGCAGTAAGAGTTCTAATAGATCACTGTTGCAGTAGCACAGTAAGAGTTCTAATAGATCACTGTTGCAGTAGCACAGTAAGAATTCTAATAGAGCACTGCTGCAGTAGCACAGTAAGAGTTCTAATAGATCACTGTTGCAGTAGCACAGTAAGAGTTCTAATAGATCACTGCTGCAGTAGCGCTGTAAGACTTTTAATAGATCACCGCTGCAGTAGCACAGTTAGAATTCTAATAGATCACTGCTGCAGTAGCGCAGTAAGAATTCTAATAGATCACTGCTGCAGTAGCGCAGTAAGAGTTCTAATAGATCACTGTTGCAGTAGCCAAGGTGAGAATTGCATTAAGTTTTGTAGGATTTTCCCTTTCAGGGTTATTGCTTCACTTTTTGAGACAAGAATACATTATAGCTTTTGCCGCTTTTACTGCTTTTTATATGGAGCTGTGCTCGAGCTCCTGGCAGTTAGAGGGAGTAGAAGCTGCCTTTTAGGTTTTGTAAGCTGGCTGGTTGGCTATATCCTTAGCAGTATATAACTTGAGTAGCTTAGCCTACTGAAACAGTGATCTATTAAAACATCTACTGTTATGGAAAGTTTATTTAGATAAGTGTACTTTCTCTCGGTCCGGATCAGGTTTTGATAGGACTGTTCTCCAGCGGCTCCTGGACTCTGACCCTTCTTCCTCTTAGATTAGTCACAGTAAGCTGTGGTGGTCTACCAGTATAGCTCAGGCTACTGCAACAGTGATCTCACGATGCGCATAGTACAGTTGTGTTAAGTAACTTACCATAACAGTAGATGTTCAAATAGATCACTGTTGCAGTATGAACCTTTATGTTTACTGTGTTTTATACCAGGATGTAGATATTTTTTTTATTTTTCCTTTTTTCTAGCACATACCTAACTAGCAAGGCTCTAGCCTTCCTTATTCTGAGATAAGAAAGGTCTGAAGGTTTGGTACCCTCACCACTGAATTTAGAGCTGTACAGCAATACTGACCTGTCCTGGAGATGTGCTGCATGAACTTGGGGATACTCATGGTGATGCAGTCTCTCTGGTGGAGACTGCAATGACCACTGGTTGTGTTATGGGGAAGAGGTGGGGCTTCCTGGAGGAGATATTCCCTGCGGTCAGCCCATTTTTACTGTGGCAAGTGCATACTGTTAGGGTTGAGGAGGAAGTGAAAAAAAACTCTGAATCACTGCTGATGGCTGTCTGGATAATGAACCCTCTTGGCTGGTGCTTACCTAGTGGGAAATGAATGTGCTTACATGACATTATTTCCTGGAGACGGCTGATCACCAGAAATCCTGACAATTGCTTCATAGATTCCAACTTGGAACTTGTGCTTATATTTTGCTCGTTGTGAGAGAAGGAGCACAAGGCATTGCTTCTTGTCTGTCTCTGACTGGGCAGTGAGTTTCTGTGTGGGACCTTCCTAATTGGTCTGATTGCTCTTCAAGGCATCTACTAGGAAAAGGCTACAATAAGCCTACAGATCCCTGCATCATCTGGTGCAAGACTGTTGATCAACAAAGAGCCTGTGGCCTACTTTTCATGTTGGGAATAGCGCTACTGTTTTGCTATTAGGGAGCAAAGAAGCAAAGGGGTAATGTGTCCCAGCAGCATGAAGCTGTGGTGAGACCAGCACTAGTAGTAGACAGGCAGTAGCCAATCAGGCAATTCCACTCCTTTCATCATGTTTGACAAAGCTAATTCTTTCTTTTCAGCAAGTAGTGCTTGACTGGGTGCTGTCTAACCTAACTTTATCCATAAATCATTGTAGTCTAGTTATTAGTTTTCCCTCAAGTGTTTGGCAGAGCCCTGTATAGATACAGACACCATGAGTTGACATTTTCCTGTAAAAGCACCCTTGAAGTTTCACCAATTACCTAGTTGCAAACAGGGCAACTAGTTTGTAGTGTCAAGCAATGCCTCCAGAGTTGCAACCCAGATATCCTTGACATTCTTTTATATTCTAACCATAACCATCTAAGCAATAGAAAAAGGCTTGTGCTGCGGTGGTGCAAGGCCACAGTGGTGCAGCAGTTAGAAGGCCGTGGTGGTGCAGTGATTAGCGCTGTCGCCTCACAGCAAGAGGTACTTCCATTCGATTCTCTGCTGGAGCACCTTCTGTGTGGAGTCTGCATGTCCTCCCCATGGGCAAGTGATGTTTAAAGACATGCAGGTAGGTGCATGCATGAATGAGTGTGCCTTCTTTGAAGGTTGGGCGTTGGGCTGGCAACTCTGCATCGTACAAATCCACTGCCAATCATTAGCAGACCGGAGTTCTGTTGTGGCAACCCCTAACTGAGAAAAGCCAAAAGACATTACTTACCATACATATGAACTTTCTCACTATCTTTGTTACCATCTTGGTGGCTATGGGTATCCAAAAGCAATGTAGAAATTGGCTTATGTTTACTGACAGCCAGCTAATTCTAAACAAAAGGTATGTGAGAGATGCATGCACACAATGTCACTGTAGGCAAGAAGATGACTGACTTTAATAATTTGCTTTATTTTTGATGTTATTCTAAGAGGGTGCAGTATTTGTCAGCATGGAAGTAGATGGTCAACAGACCATGCAGCTTTGCCTAGGGTTGTCTGGCCTTTCCCCTCTAAGCTTTCAAATATTAGCTAAAAACATTGTTCTCATCATAGCTGCTTTTTTAGACAATGTCAAACTGAAAATACTTCCAACATAGCAAATCAAAACCAAGAAAATCTAAAGGTGTTGCTGTTCAGTGCTAGTAGTCTAAATAAGAATAGCTCAGTGGTGCACCAGTAGCATTGTTGCCTCACAGCAAGAGGTTCTTCGGTTCGATTCTCGGCTGGAGTGCCTTCTGTGTGGAGTCTGCATGTCCTCCCTGAATTCATGTGGGTTTCCTTCGGGTGCTCTTGTTTCCTCCCATGTTACAAAGACATGGATCTGGAGCGTTTCTGCCTGGTACTCCACTGGAAATTGGCTTAGTTCCAAGTCAGACTTTCCTGGTAAACAAATATAAAATAAAATAAAATAACGAAACTCCACTCCCTAAAAGCTCTCCTCACCCTAGAGAATGCTGACATCTTTGCAGTCACTAAGACATGGTTTAAAACCAAAGAAAGCACACTGGCAGTGCAAGGCTATAATGCCTCCCACACATTTAGATCAGCTACTATACAGACTGGGACTAACTGTGGAGGTGTCTCAATTTACATAAAAAATAAACCTCAAGGCTGGTTGAACAGGACAATGCACTTGAGCTTCTCCATGTTCAAATCTTCATAGGCATAATCCAATAATACTTCCTTGCAAGCTATAGGTTCCCCTTTATAACTCAGGAAACCCATAACATGTATTTAAGCTTATTGTAAGCACTTACCATCCAATCCAGTACCATCCAGGAAAAAAAACTAAGGGTAATGCTGCTCAATGCCAGAAGACTCAATCTCAAGATGCACGCACTCGAGGCCCTTCTCAGTATGGAGAACATCGATGTCTGTGCTGTGACAGAAACCTGGTTCAAGGCTCCTGAGAGCACCCCAGCACTATCAGGTTTCACCTCATATCATGCTCCGCCCCAAAATCCGGACAACACCAAGAAAGGAGGGGGGGTGTCCATATTCATAAAGGACACCCACACCTCAAGGTTGGTGGCAACGCACAATGCATCGGAGACCATCCAGGTGCAATTAACCATAGGCAAGACTGCTCTGCAATTTGTAGCATGTTACAGGCCACCCTCTCAAACTCAGGAACCTCACATGGCCTTCCTGAAAACATTGGAGGGATAAATGTATCTCCAAACACCATCATACTAGGTGACTTCAACTACCCTAATATAGACTGGGAACACTACTCAAGCCCAAACACTCTAGCCCAAAGGTTCCTGGAGTTCATAAACTCAAATGCCATGGAACAACTAGTCACCATCCCCACAAGAGGAGAAAACATACTTGATCTCATCATCACGAACATGGGATCACAATGTTCAACACCGGAAGTATACCCCTCACTGGTGAGATCAGATCATAAACTAATCTCGCTGGAGGTCCTCATCCCGCCCCACCTGAAATAAAAAGACCACAGTGAAAAACTTCTCAAAAGCCAACTTCACACTTCTAAAACTAGTGTGGTCTCCTTTAAGGCCCCTGAGCCAGTGGTAAACATTACTCAAACCGCTGAATCACTTACAAATGCCTTCTACCAGCACCTACAGGACTGCATGGATCAGGCAATCCCAAACAAAACTAAGACTCTTTGTACCAAAGGCAAGCATCCAGTCTGGTGGACCCCAGCCATAAACAAGCTCTACAACAAAAGGAGGATGCTACTACAAGATAGAGCAAAATCCTTGAAAGGTAAGACACCTTTGATCATTATAAGTAAAAACTAAGAGCTCTCATAAAATCATCCAAGGCAAATTTTGAGAGAAAAATTGCCAAGGACTCAAAAGACAATCATAAGGCCTTCTTTAGCTATGTTAGAAACCTAGGAGGAAACTCCCAGATATGCTCAGAATTAGTTCAAAATGATGTGAAGATTACTGAACCTACACACATTGCCAACATACTGGCTGACAGTTTCAGTGCAAACTTCTCCCTCCCCCCCAAAAGGAGAGATATCTATACCAGAGGATTGTAGCCCCCAAACATCTCCAACGCCCAGGTGAGAACTGCTCTCCAAGGCAAAAACACAGCATCCATGGGACCGGATGGTGTCCCCGGCTGTGTGCTCCATGAACTCAATGAGGAATTAAACCCGCAGTTAGGACAGCTGTTTAATCTTAGCCTCACCTCAGGATATGTACCCAAGGAGTGGCGCACGCGACTGTGGTCCCACTTCACAAGGCGGTGCCTCCACTGACCCTGGAAATTACCGTCC
Source organism: Protopterus annectens (assembly GCF_019279795.1). Lineage (NCBI taxonomy): Eukaryota > Metazoa > Chordata > Ceratodontiformes > Protopteridae > Protopterus > Protopterus annectens. Next base: position 425,868,715 of record NC_056740.1, on the reverse strand, counting down.
CATTAGCTTGACAAGCCTTATCTGCAAAGCCATGGAGAGGATCATAATGGAACTCATAAATAAAGACATAGGGAACTTGCAGACTTTGGATCCAACCCAGTTTGGCTTTGTCAAAGGCAGATCATGCCTTTTAAACTTGGTTGACTTTTTCAAGACAGTCACCAAGGCCATTGATGAGGGAAAGGCAGTCCATACAGCCTACCTCGACCTGGCAAAGGCCTTTGACACAATACCCCACTCAGGTATCATCGAAAAACTCATCAGCTTGAATGTGAACCCATACATCACAAGATGGGTTGCAAACTGGCTAAGTGACAGAACCCACAGGGTCAGAGTTGCTGGAGCCATGTCAGACTCAAAGCCTGTCACAAGTGGTGTCCCACAGGGCTCAGTCCTGGGTCCACTCTTGTTCAGCATCTACTTTTCTGAAGTACAAGCAAACACAGGAGGGTTATGGCTGACAAAGTTTGCAGATGACTGCAAACTGGGCCATAGTCGAAAACACATCTGACACAGATATCCTTCAGAAGGGCCTCACAGAAATGGATAACTGGTGCCAGAGCCATGGCCTAAAGTTAAACGCCAAGAAATGCATAGTCATACCCTTCGGGAAAAACAAGGTTACCCCTAGCTACCATATAGGTGGCAATCCACTGAGCACAGAAGAAGTCATCAGGGATCTGGGGACCCAGGTTGACAGTAGCCTTTCGCTTGACACTCATGTTGCTAAAGTAGTTAGGAAAACCTTCTACATTGCCCACCTGATCATGAAGGGATTCACATCTAGATCAAGGGAGGTCATCGTTCCCCCTGTACTCATCACTCATTAGACCTATGATTGAGTACAATGCCCCATTCGAATGTATCTGACCCGACACCTGCAGCAGCTGGAAAGGCCCCAAAAGTTCCTCACCAAAAGGATAAAGGGTCTCAAAAATATGTCTTATGCTGCCCGACTGAAAGAACTCCAGGTCTATTCAGTCTCATACCGCTTGCTCAGAGGTGACCTGTGCCTGACATATAAGGCCATGTCAAACCCAGATTTGATGAATATGCTTCACCTCAAAAAATCTAGATCCCTCAGAACCACAAGGGCGGGAGACCTAAACCTTGACACGGTTATTAATAGAACGTGCTGGAGGGACAGATTCATTACCCAGAGACTCCCTATGCTGTGGAACAAAATCCCGGTACATGTGAGGCAGAGCACCTCGCTCGCCTTGTTCAAGAGGAATCTTGACCAATGGATGGGAGATCGCAGATATACCCCAGGGATTACTTCAGTGTCACTGCTTGACAGAGGCACAGCAAAATAATAGGCATAGTTTTATTCAAACTAAAGGGGTGGTGAAAGCCACATAACTATGGGCTAGGCTTATAAATGCCCTTGGGCAGATAGCCTAGTATGAACCTATGAACCTATGAACCTATATTTATGGGTGACTTTACCCCACTATTAACTGGAAATCATATATGACACCAAACATGCAGGCACAGAGATTCCTGGATTTTCTAAACACCAAATCCCTAGACCAGATTGCCAACGTGCCAACCAGGAGCACAAACATACTAGATGTGGTTCTCAAATATGGGAGAGTGATGCACACCCACTAGTGTAATAACCTCTCTGGTAAAGTCTGACCACAAATCAGTGTCCTTTGAAGTAAAAATAAAGCCCAGAACTCCAGCTAACGCTGGAATATTCAGAAAATACTCTAAGGCTAACATTTTGCTATTAAGTGATAACATGGCAACATTTCAAGCTGCTGTTAACCCAACTCTGAAAACACTGCTGCTGACATGGAAAAATTCACAGAAACCCTATACAAGCATGTTAATAGCTGCATAGAGGCAGCTGTACCCACCAGGAAGAAGTACAGAACTAACTCAAAAAACAAGCCACTTTGGTGGAATCTCAGAATCAATAGGCTGTATAACAGGAGGAAGAAAATCATGGCAAAAATTAGGAAGTGCAACACCAAGCAGAATAAAAGCACTCTCATCAAGCTAAATAAACAAGGACAAATAAACTATACCAAAGCCAAATTTGATTTAAATTTGACCTCTCAGGCCAAGGACAACCAAAATGCTCTCTTTAGCTCTGTTTGCAACCTCAAAGGCAATGCACAATTGTGTGCAGAGTTCATTGTTAATGGAGCCAACTGTTCAGAAGCAGAAGATATAGTAACCTACAGACAGACAAATTCAGCTGTAACTTCACCCCTCCCCACAACCTCCCATCAGGAAATGACATTAAATATAACTCCTGGTATTATCACTAGAGAGCAGGTCCTCAATGTTTTCTCTAAGACTAAGAACACTGCATCAGTGGGCTTAGACATTGCCGCAGGCTGCCTTCTAAAAAGCAAGAAACATGACCTATCAAGCCCTCTGGAATTGCCATTTAGCTATAGCCTCCAAACAGTCTTCCTGCCTCACAAATGGAGAATAGCAACAGTCATCCCTCTCTCTACAGAGCCTGGAAACTAGAGACCCATAAGTATTACTGTCTCATATGCAAATCCATGGAAAAAATTATCATGGAAATAATTAATAATGACATAGGAAACCCCCAAACACTGGACCCAGCCAAATTTGGTTCCATCAAGGGCAGATCATGCCTAGTCAGCCTGGTGGACTTCTTTGAGAAGGCCACTAAAGCAATGGAGAAGGGAAAAACAGTCCACACTGCCTACCTTCACCTGACCAAGGCATTTGACACAATACCCCACTTGGGCATTGTTGACACACTCAAGAGGTTAGGTACAAACCCTTTATGTCACCCGGTGGATAGCCAACTGGCTCACTGAGTGGACCCAGGAAGTTAGAATTGGTGTGCCCACCTCCACAAAAGGCCAGTCACAAGTGGAGTCCTCAGGGATCTGTCCTGAGACTGTTCTTTTGCCATTTACTTCTTTGAAGTCAAGGCCAATGCTAGGGACCTCTGGCTGACTAAATCTGCAGATGATTGAAAAGTAGGAGCAGTCATAGAATCCCCCACCAACAATAATGTTCTTCAGAAAGGGCTGGCACAAACAAATAACTTGTGTTAGAGCCACGAATCTAAATGCCAAGAAATGCATAATAGTATGCTTCAGGAAGTCAACCACCCTGGTAACTATCATATTGACAGAACACCCCTAAGAGCTGACCCATTAATCAGAGACTTGGAGACACACATAGACAGCAAGTTAGCCTTTGACCATCATCTGCCACAGTAGTGAGGAAATCATTTTGTGTTGTGCAACTTATAAACAAAGGTATGGCATCTAGGTCTAAAGAGTCATTGTTCCACTGTATTCAGCATTCATCAGACCTATAATTGAGTAGAATACCCCCTTTAGTATGTACCTAGCCGAGCACGTCCAACAATTGTAACGTCCACAGAGGTTCCTCACTAAAAGAATACAGAGTATAAATAACATGTCCTGTGCCAACCTCCTCAAAGCCCTGTTCCAGTATTCTGTTTCCTACAGGCTGTTGAGGAGAGATCTATGCCTGGCATACAAGGCATTGTCAGACCCCACTATGATGGACCTCCTGCATGTCCACAAAACAAACAGCACCAGACTTACCCTTTCTAAAAAAAAATAAACCTTGCTTGTGATATAAATAGGACCTGCTTGAGGTATGTATCCCAGAGACTACCCCTTCTCTGGAACAGGCTTCCCATCTATGTAAAGCAGAGCTCCTCCCTAAACTATTTCAAGTGTAACTTAGACAATTGGATGTGGAACAGGACATTTATCCCTGGTCTGGCACCTATGTCTCTAAAGGAAACAGGCAGCATGTGAATAGTTCATCTCCCAAGCTCCTGCTTGTAAATGTTTTATCTCCCAACCCCCTGCTTACACTTGTCAAGGTACCAGAACTTGTCAGAGATTTGGGATGCATGGCAAGGCTTAAAAAGTCTCTAGTGTCCTTTAGCCTCATGCACATCTAAGAACCTGTAGACTAAGGAAAGGTCTGATGGGTAGGAAGAGAACCTGTAGACTAAGGAAAGGTCTGATGGGTAGCAAGAGAACCTGTAGACTAAGGAAAGGTCTGATGGGTAGCAAGAGAACCTGTAGACTAAGGAAAGGTCTGATGGGTAGCAAGAGAACCTATAGACTAAGGAAAGGTCTGATGGGTAGCAAGAGAACCTATAGACTAAGGACAGGTCTGATGGGTAGCAAGAGAACCTATAGACTAAGGACAGGTCTGATGGGTAGCAAGAGAACCTATAGACTAAGGACAGGTCTGATGGGTAGCAAGAGAACCTATAGACTAAGGAAAGGTCTGATGGGTAGCAAGAGAACCTATAGACTAAGGAAAGGTCTGATGGGTAGCAAGAGAACCTGTAGACTAAGGACAGGTCTGATGGGTAGCTAGCAGCTGAAGCAAAAATGGAAACAAATGTGTCAAATCAAATAAATAGGTTTTATTTTTTGAAAATATCCTCACTGTACATAAAACATCAATAAGTGATGCAGTCTTCTTCATGTACAGAGACATCTGTGACAGTAACAATAATATTATGTGTATTACAGGTCCTGTTCATAATAAATAATTATGAATGAGACCGAGGACATCGATCAGTAGTAATAATCAGGCGGCTGGGTAAGAGCACATAACCAAGCATGCTTCTGCTTCCCAGCAAATGGTACTCAGTATCAGATAATAACTGTACGGCAAAAGTTAAAATGACAGAAAACTACCTTTTTAACAGAGATCATAGCCACATATAACAGACTGGAGACACTATTAAAAGAGGAAGGCAACTCCTGAAACCCAGAGAGCATAGGCATTACAAGAAAGACGAATAGTGAACACACGCACCTCCACACATACACACACATTCATGTGTGAGTGTAGATATATTTACAAAAAAAAAGGGCTACACACACTTCTCAAAAGCCTTACATGCTTATTCATTTTGTTAATATTACTTTCCATTAGAGTGTTAACAGAAGGAGATAATTTGGTTTAAAATCAAGATGTCAATCGCACATCATCAACACCACTAACGCAAACTCCAAACAGCGACTGTTGAAAATGTCCAACACCAGTATTCCGAACCGCAAAATCTCACCCCCTTTTTGATCCATGTTAGCACATGTTTGTAGGTGTGGCGCAGTCAGAAATGTCAACGTTCAGTGTTTTTGTGACATTCTGAGAAATCAGCATTACGGATTTCTTGTAAAGGAGTTGACAAAATGCACATTCGCCGATGGGTGATCAACATCTTGATAGTAAACCAGATAATTTATAGTCTTTCATGACCTTCCTATTGTCTGACCAAATCAAACCCATCTACTTTATTTCAGTCTTCTGACCTATATTTTTGTAAATGCTGCTGTAGGTTTACTGTGTACTAGTGAGTCCAGAGAATTCATAGGAGTTTCAAGGCAATTTAATCTCACAATCATTGATGCCTTGAAAATATCTACCTTCAGGCTGTATCCCCTTTCTGAAGGTGGGATACCCCATGTAGTCCTGGAATAAGTTAGAGGATGTCCATCCATTCACACAGGTTCTATATATACTGCTTATCTTTCAGGGGCAGCTTATTCTGGAGATGGGTGAGGCACTGCCTAATGTATATGTCTCTCCATTGCATTCTGCGTATCTGCTGGTGAAGGTTTAGGTCCTTGAGTATGGTGTTTGCTAGGGTATTAGAGTTGCTGAGATATAGGATATCAAGAAAAGGAGTGTCTCTATTGCCATGGTAGATGAGTCACAGATCATCCATCAAGAGTCTATAAAATATTGAGGAAAGGGATAGAGCTTCTGTCCTGTCTTAGTAGCTCAGGGTCTTTAAGCTTGAAATCATCTTAGTTATTTTATAGTTAGTACCTTAAATTTGTTGATAATGCTCTCTTCTGCCAGCTATCTTTAGCTAAGATCTATGCCAATATAGTTATTTGTTAGTATTTTAGGAACTCATATTGTATCCTCCCTATCTCTCCTAAATTTTAGCATAAAGAAACCTAAATCTCTCTTCTCTAGTTTATAAAAGCTAGGTAGATGGCAAATGTTGGAAGAAGTAACTGAGATCGTATGTTTTGGGTGTGTAATGAGTTGCCAGACTCTGTCAATAATATTGGGTGAACAAATGAGTGTAACTAAGGAAATGATTTTTTGAGCTGTGATACAGGATCTGAGTTGCCTAGACATACTAAGGTCTTGCTGAGTTTAATTGTGGTGGCTACCAAAAAAGCAGTTACTAGAAATTGGAAATCAAAGTCTAAACTAAGCTTACTAGATGCAGTGAATATAGTAACAGAAATAAAAGAACTGGAAGTGGGAGCTTTAGAAAAAGGTAAGGAGAAAATGGCATAAAAAATGTGAGTTATGGAAAATATACGTGCAGAAAAATGGTTTGGAGGAGGAATGAGGTTTAAGGGAAGGCAAGAATTGAATGAGTGATGCAAGTTTTGATTGACAATGAATGTGTAGAAGATTATATGTAATGTACAATGTTTGTAACTGAACAAATGCCAGTCTGGCTTGTTTTCATTTATATAAATGCATGATTGCCTATGCATAAATGATAATTCAATAAAGATGTTTCTTGCTTTAAAAAAAATAAACAGTTTGCAATGTCAAAACATGGATGGAAAAATGGAATTATGCTTAGCCGAGTTGTTTGGATAAGATGTTGCCCTAATGGTTGACATGGTGTATGCTGCAAGGATAGCAGCATATCATTATATACAGAGATATGAAGACATTGGAAGAGGCAAGTGAGATGGAAACCATGGGGAGATGACAGAGAAATGGTGTGAGAGGCATGCAGAGGGAAGAGGAGTAGAAAAGAGAGAAGTGTGAGAAATGCAAAGAGAAGAGGGAAGTAGGATGAACAACAGGCAATAAGTAAGGGGATGATGAGATGAAATGAGGAAGGATGAAATAGACCTAAAGGGGTGAGAGAAATGTTGGGTTCATGTAATATGACGTTTGTGAGCACACCTGCACTTTGGGTGAGGAGGTGTTCCTTGAGCTGTTGTCTACAGTTGGGCGTTATTTATCAGGTATGTATATAATACTCTATATTGAATTGATGTGACCTCTATACATTTTCACTTGGCACTGTATCAGTGTTTGTACTTAACTGTTATCTTCTATGCCTTATGAACCTGTTTCTGTAAGTATCTTTCAGTGTATTTATCACATGCTGTGTGCATGTTAGTTTTATATGTATGTATGTAACTGTGTTTTCATTGTCAAACAGATTGGGAAGTGGCTGAAAACAGTCAAAAGTCTGGTAGTTAAGGCTGTAAGCTGTTGAGAGACTGCTTCTTGTAGTCCAGGGTTTGATTCCATTTCCTGCTGTGCAAGTCTGATAAGTCACTTTACCAGACAGTTGCAGTTCTTTTGTGTGTGTGTTGTAGTAGGCCATGCCATTCAGATTCCTGGGCTTGATATCTCTGCTGTTCTTAGTAAATTATTATACACCAGCCACAGCATCACTGCATATCAAGTACTGTTTACTAATGGTTGCAAAACTTACATTATCAGCTATTGAATCTTTTGATAATGCTTACTAAAGTGGAGACAGGTGCAGAAAAGTTTATGATACAAGAGGGGGGAAGAACTGTGCTTCACCTCACATACAAACACACCTTGGAGATGTATTATTGCTATATCTCAGAAAGAAATATCATACCACACTGTCAAATGCTACCATGCTGTCAGACTGGAGTGTAGATGAAACTAACATGAATAGATATGAAAGTTTTGTACATATGACGTTGATGACATTGATGACATTAATGATGATGACGATAATGACATTGATGAATTTGATGTTGACATTGACAATGACATTGATGAAGTTGATGACTATGACATTGATGACATTGACATTGATGACGATAACATTGATGATGTTATTGACATTGATATTGATGACATTTATGATGACATTGCTGACATTGACGATGACATTGATGATGACGTTGATGACATTGATGATGACATTGATGACATTGATGATGCTGATGACATTGATGATGATGTTGATGACATTGACAATGACATTGATGATGACGTTGATGACATTGACGATGACATTGATGATGTTGATGACATTGACAATGACATTGATGATGACGATTACAGTGACGATGACATTGATGATATTGATGATGTTGATGACATTGATGACATTGACGTTGAAGATGTTGATGACATTGATGACACTGATGACATTGATGATGCTGATGATGATGATGTTTTTCCCTCAACAGGCTGAAGAATGGAAGACGAGAGGCCTCGCAGCTGAACTAATACTCTATCACATTGTAGGTTGTCAACAGCTCTTGCTGTCAGAACTGAAAGCCCAAAAGTCTCTGACCACCCTGCAAGGCAATAAAATAGAGATCACAGAAAAGAAGGTATCTAGAACAAGCCAGTGTTTCTTTTTATCCTCATGTACTTGTCCACATAAATCGCTTGTCTTTGTAGACATGTATACTCTTTGTTCTGCATAGAGTTTGCCTCATTTTAACACTTGTCATAAAATGTTCGCTGTATTGCATACCATCAGTAGCATTAGAGTCAAGGAATTGATTTTATTGTTTTTATCAGGATATTGGATTAAGGATATTTTGACAGTATGTTGTTTCAGTACACAAACCACATATTAGAAGTGCCTATGCTTTTATTGGCAGATAAGGTATCCTTTATTGTGGAAATGGAAACTTAATCAAGGAGCTATAGAAAATGAAGAGAAATGGAAGTTTTAGGGATAACATTTTTCCTCCAAGTAATATAAGATTATACTATGCTGGTTACCATAGCTAGTGACTCTGTGTACTCGGATACTTGAAACTCCATCATCCTTGCAACTACTTATGCCACGTACCTGCATGCACAGTCTGGAAACACATTCTTTCTCTCTTTCTCCTGTAGCTAGCATCACACCGGACTACAAATAACAAATCGAAGAGACTGGTATGACACCATTTCAAAACATTTTTTTCATGACTCCATCTCTTCCCTGGAAGCTGTGAAATGGTAAACTCTAATTGATTACACATTGCCCGTACTGTCTTGGAATATGAATGGGTCCTCCATCAAAAAATAGAATCATCAGTTATAGCTCAGCTTTATTTTTCCAGAAGCCAGTCTGTTCTGTCAAAATCTTGATTGAAAAGCCCACCTTCATACATTTATCTACTGTACATTTATGTCATTATCTTCATCATATCATACTTTTCTGTTTTTTGTCATTCTTCTGTCATAGATTACCCCAACACTCTCTGCCTTTTAGCTGCAGCTCCTGTGATTCTAGCTTTGACCTCCTCATTCAGACTTCCCTTCTCCTCAATGCCCCCCCTCCCAGGTACTTGAAGACGTTAACCCATTCCACTGTTTTCTCTTCCATATCAATGTTTATCTTCATCTGATTTTAACCACTTGCTGCTATGACAAATTTCTTGTCTGTATTCAGTTTCATCCCACATGCCTTCAGTTTTGCATTTCATTCCCCTATCATTTGCTTGGGTCATCAACCCACTTATCTGTTTCAGAGTCTGCTTGTAATACCACAGTGTCTGCATACAGTAGCTTTGTTGATCTGTCCCCTTCAACCTGTTTGCTAATATGGTCCATCAACAGTATGAACAGCAGTGGATTCAGAGATGAACACTGATGCACACCTGTTTCCACCCTCTGTGTGTCTGAAAGCTGTACATACTTGTGTCATTGGGTTCTTACATACCTTAAAGTAATTCTACCAATGTTTCCTGGACTTCAAAGCATAGCAGGACTGCCCAAAGCAGCTTTCTTGGGACCTTGTCATATGCTTTCTCCGAGTCTAGAAATGCCTGGTTGGGCTGTTTCCTTGTCTCTAGCTGCTTCTCAACGATCTGTCTGTCTGTCTTTTTGAACTTACTTAATCTCAGAAACATAAGGGACAACCCATTTTTAAAACAGAAACATGGCACAGCACCTACAATATCAGAAACAGAATTATCTGAAATGAGTATAGGCCAGAATCTAATTCAGAGATGGTTCCATCCTACAGAAAAAATATGTTGTCCACAAACCTCCTGAAAATTTTCAGGTGTGGTGAAAAATCATGTGATGCTGTCACAAACGCATCCTCCCAATTGGCCTTAACAAGGCTGGCGTAGCTATTGGCACAAGAAGTGCCCATAGCCGCACCAACCTTCTGTAATTAAATACAATCATTATATATAAAAGCATTACTCCCAAAAATAAGATCTAAAAGCATGGACCCATCTCTGAATTAGATTTGTTTGTAATTTATCTTGAATCCACAACTAGTTTTTTGAGATTTACTAAGAATCCACATCTTGATAATATTGATTTTTTAAATGTTCATTTGTATAAAAATGAGAGAGGATTACTACAAACATCAGTGTATAGAAAACCTTGTAGAAAAAATACATTGCTTCATTGTACTAGTATGCACCCGGGATATGTTTTTAAAATGATAGTTAAGAATTAAGCTTTTAGGACATCTAGATTGCATACTAGTGATGTTGGTCTACAGGCAGCATTGGGTACATTAAAATATGAGTTAAAGACACTTGGCTATTCTGCTCATGATGTGGACTCAGCGATTAGAGAGGTGAATGAAGCCAGGTCCGGTTTTGCAAAACCTTATTTTTCAAATGAATAGTATGTGTGTTACTACTAAGATGTCTGATCGAGGCTGGGTAAGACCAGTTATTACTTTTACTAGTGATGATGGAATTATATGTGATGTAATATGAAGTAACTGGCCTATACTCACTTCAGATAATTCTATTTCTGATATTGTAGGTGCTGTGCCACATTTCTGTTTTAAAAATGGGTTGTCCCTTTAGAGGCAACTTTGTTATGGCAGAAGAAACACTGACATACCTTTGTCAAATAGGTTAGGTACTTTTAACTGCAGGAATTGTGCAGCCTGCCCCTATATTTCAAATTGTAAAGTGTATAAACACCCATCTAATGGTTTTATTTTTACTCCTAAATTTTATGAAGATTGCACTAGTAAAAATCTTATTTACCTTTCATTTTGTGTAAAATGAATTAGCTTCTATGTAGGTAAAACTGTTAGGACCTTGAAGGAGCGAATATTGGAACATGTTGGTTATATTAGAAATAAGGATATGAGTAGTCCTTTGTTTAGGCAGGCACAAGCCTTTAATGATCATTCTTTTAGTTTCTTAGTGTTACAGTGTGTTGATACTAATAAGGGGGGGTGATTTAAATAATGTTGTTGAGAAGGTTGAAAGCAAGTGGATCACTAAGTTACAGGCACATAGAAGTCAAGGTCTTAATGGCTATGTGCCTATAAAACCCCTACTTAAGGAACATACATTGTTTCATTGATTAATTGAATGTGTTATATAAAGTATATGTGTAGTATTGTATTTTGTCTGATGAATTGCCTAGTTAATGGCATGAAAGTGCTAACCTTTTATTAAATCCTGTTTGATCTTAAGCCTTGGTGGTCCTGGCTAGTATTTTGTTGCTGTACGTTATTTTGCATTGATGGGACCTTAGCTGCCTTGGTATCATTCTTTTGCAGAAATGTTCAAATATCCTCATTGACTCAGTCACAGAAGATTGTCTTTCTAGGATTTCTCTGCAGCAGAAGGCTTTTTTGACACAGGGGAAGATAGATTTTTATCTGGAAATGTTCCTGAGCTTCTCAACTCAGTCCTAGACTTCAGCCAGAAAGTATCACAGGATCCTGTGGATCATAACATCTATGATTCTCAATATTACTTTTGCCAGATTAAACATAAGAAAGATTAAATGTGTTCTAAGAAACACATAGGCCCAATATTTGCATCCTCTGGAATCTCAGATTTCAATCTTGGACTTTGTAAAAAAGGAACTGCACTGGTGAAGACAACATGTACAAGAAATTCAGGTACCGCCTTTTCTCCTTTACTGTCAAGCCAGTCTGTAATTATGGACTCCTCAGATTTCATTTGGAGACAGTTTCAATGGAGATACAGGTGCAAGGCCTATGGGATTTCTCAGAAAGGTCAAAGTACATAATGTCAAAGAGATATTGGCTGTGATACATGCCTTAAAATCACTTCATCATCTATGGTTCCCAGGACCTCTTCAGGTGATTACAGTCAACACCACAGACAACACTGGTTCTCCCTTCTTGTGGAATTGGCCAAGGGTGATTACTACAAGCTTCCTCACAAATTGGACCTACTCACACAAAATGGTGGAGTTTCATACACCACAGTCTCATACATTTTCAACTAACTGCCTGGATGATTCAATTCTAATTCCTATTCTAATTCCTTTTAAGTACCTCAAGGAGGCAAGAATGTCTGCTACTAGAAAATCTTATATTGGCAAGTGGAACATATTTTTATTTGATGCCTAGCAAATAACCAGAACCCTGTCATGAATTATATACCCTGGTGCTCAAGTACGTGTGTTAGTTACTAGCCTCTAGCCTTTTGTATTCCTCTTTCAAGTGACATCTTGCAGCCATTTCAGCATGACTGTCTATGGATCCTCCACTTTTTCTTTCCAGATCCTCAGGACCAAAAAGAAAGGATTCCACATACTCTGGATGTGCATAGGTAGCTTAGGTGCTATCTTCACAGAATCAAGTCCTTTAGAAATGCTCACCAGCTATTTATTTCTTATTTTAGGACTGGGAAAGGACAACTCATGTCAAAGCAGCCTATTTCCATGTGGTTGTCCATGGCTTTTGCCTTTTGTTATGCCCACCATGGTAAACCAGCTCCATGTAGCATCAGTGCTCATTCTACTAGGACCTTGCTTTTTCAATGGGGTATTGGGAATGTGTGTACTCTAGAAATAGTCCTCTGTACATACCTTTACAAGGCATTACAAACTTAAATCTTTTTCTAGATCCAGGACTGGCTTTGCTAGGACCATACTCCAGGGGTCCCAGGATCCATATTCTTCCTCCTCCCAGGTTGAATAGATTCTGGTAATCTACCGATATAGCCTAACTGCAACAGTAAGAATTATGGACATAGTATAACTGTATAAGCTGCACTTACCCATAACATTAGATGTTTGAATTCCTCACTGCTTCAGTATCCACATCCACCTTCCATCACCTTAATTTTGTATATAGTTACTGGTTGGGATATAAAACTGTTATTTTTGACATGTTTTAATGGTTCAGAATGAATAAGCTACTTCTTAACTTTTGGGCAAGAAAGTCCTGAAGCTTCTTCAATCTGACTTTTGACCCCCCCCCCCCTCAGGGCTGCCCAGTCAGCTGTCAGATTGAAGATGTGGGAGGGTCTTTGATATTCTGGTTGTATGAGGATAGAGAAGTGCTGTGATACATGATTCCGGTTGTGTGAGGATACAGAACTGCTGTGATACTTGAATGAAGACTGGGCTTGAAGTTAAAAGTAATGCATTTTAAGCTTAGAAATGCAGCAGTGAAGTAACTTACCTGCTGTAAAACTCTGCTAAGTTGGGTATAAAAGGTTACCTTGGCATCTATAAAAAGAAAGTAGAAACTGTTGACATAGAATGCCCTGCATTTTAGGGACCAGAATTACCTTCTTTACATACCTTTATTAATGGAGCATGCATTGTATCATTAATGGAGCATGAAGTATACATTGTAACTGTATATTTTCTAAGCAGACTTAGGCTTTGTAAGTCCTGTCACCTCTACATCTCTCCATAGATTTTGCATTACTCATTGTAATGATGGTGAAGTGCCTTCTAAAAGTAGTGTAGTTTCATCATTCACTTCCACTTTACACATGTTGTGTACCTTCTTTCCAAGAAGTATAATAAATACATTTTTTGTACAGGTCCTTTTCCTCCTGTTCTCGGCTAACTAGGCATGACCTGCCACATGATTGCTGTGTGCTTCTGCACACTTACAACCTTTCGAATTTGGTTTGTCACATTTGTAACATCCCCTAATTTTTGCATGCCTTCCCAATGTGGCTAACAGCCGCAGCTGTAACATTTATCGCCTTAACATTTATATTCATGCTGCTAACGACTCCCACTGTGTCAGTAATAAGCCTTACTCATGCATTCCCTCATTTCTTTGTATGTTGTAATACAGGATATTCTATTTCTGCTGTAAAACAGACTGCTGTGTGGGAAAATGTTTTCCCATGCTCCCACTATGTTCTTGTTGAAGTCTGTTTTTTTTTTTTTTAAGTTCTTAAACCTGGTGGCTTTCTGTCTGCCCCTTCTGCTAACTTTGCCACAAAATTCCCTCCTGCTGTTCTTTCATTGATTCACAACAAAAATACAAATATATTATTCTTTGAATGTATGCCCCTTAAACTAATTAAAATAATTTTCCCATCCACAGTGTTCCATAGAACCAGAGCATGTGGTTATCTAAACATAGCTACAGATGCAGTCAACTGTTCTCAGACAAAATCACTTTCAGAATTGGTCCCACTTACTGTTGTAACTAAGTTAGTTAAATCATTGTGTTTCCACAGCCATCAGTGATTTACACTGATTTTTACTGACTTTATATCTATACTATGTGCACATTATGTTAGCCAATACGTGTGCTATTAAGTGACCTCAAAAGCACTACCTATCACCATGGAGTCCCAACTTACTTTACTCTCTTTCTTAACCTATTACCAATTTCTTCTCTGAGGCAGTGTAGCAGCTTTCTGGTGTCTACTGACAACCTGCTTCTTTAACACATACTGATTCCACCTCAGAGAGATGCATTTATTTATCCAAACAGGAGGTTTGCCTCTGTCTGTGTCCCACACATGGTTGGTGAGCAGCACCATTCAACACAACAGTAAAAATTACATATATACATCATATCAGTGGCTTATCAAGTAGCACACTTGCTTTTGATACTGGGAGATTAGAACACTGTGGGTTCTAGTCTCACACAGCATGCTTGAATTTTACAAGTTCTTACACTACGGTGTAACATAAGGCATTGCTGTGTACCATCCTTAAAATGAGATATTAAACTGAGGTCCCATCTACTTGATTTGGTGGAATCTCAGGTGGATGTAAGAGATCCCTTGCCATCTAGCAAGAAAAAGTAGAAGCCCTGGTAAAATATCCATCAGTCAGTATGAACACCACCTGAGATCTGCCCCGAAAACAGGTTGCTGTCCTAGTGGCACTAACCTCATCAACCCAGTATAAATAAGTAAACCTACTGTTTAGACTCTTAGACATCCCATAAGCTTATCTCAGTCATGTACCCAAAATATTAACAACACACCCATGTGTGCACCCACACCTTCTGTTAGCAGGAATCACCTGTATTGCAGGTTTGTACCCTTGAGATCTCATAAGTCAGAAGTACACCACATAAATGTCTTAGACATGGCATTCAATAGCTTGGCAAAGGATAGGGTGGCAACTGCCTCTCTGGTGCAAGGATTAAGAATGCCATTAGGGCCCTTTGGTGCCTGAACCACCACAAATATGATGACAACCTTATCGTTGCCATTCTGAGAGTGATCGAGCCCAGGCATTATATCCTGTAGAAGATGCAGGGAAACACTATTAAGCTCTTTGTTCATGCCTTCAGGAAAGGCAAGTTCCTAGCATTGAGCAACATTTGAACTTCACCAGGAATGATGCGTAAATTCAGAAGTAAAATAATTAACTTCAGTAATTGGCTGGTAAATTGGAATCATTTTGGAGATAACTAGTGTATGTCTGCATGATTTTCCCATGCTGGCTAAAATTTTCTTGTCCCCATAATGTCTTTTTAGAAAGAGTTTACCAGATTGACATCCTGGTTTGTCAAATTCTATTCCAGATAATATCAAAGTACCACTGCTGAATGCCAGAAGTCTAAACACAAAAAAACAATCAGCTTGAAAGCTTTCTTTACTCAAAGAAATCCGCATTTGTTGTAATTACAGAAAAATGGTTATAGTGCAGTGATAGCACTCCCTCTATTACAGGGTTCAATACCTATCATGCATTCAAAATATTTTGGGTACATGACTGAGATAAGCTTATGGGATGTCTAAGAGTCTAAACAGTAAGTTTACTTATTTATACTGTGTTGATGGGGTTAGTGCCATTAGGACAGCAGCCTGTTTTCAACAACTGCGGGGGAATATCCATATTTATTTGTAACCTCGTTTCTCTTGCTAGACTTTTCATTATCCAAATCTAAAACTGACTGAAGTTCTAAATCCAATGTTGTCTTTTTTTGTCAGACTCAACCATTGGACCATTGGATTTGACCTTGGCACTTTTTCAAGAGCTTGGATTCAGGGCTTGACTCCTCCCCTACCCATAATTCCATCTGGTCTCCAGATTACTTCAGATCTTATTTGCCACTTGATCCATCATGACATGTGATTTGAGGGCTCTGACAATTTCCACTAATGATAAGTGTTCATTGAAATTTTTTGAGCTATTTTTTTTATCTGTCTCTCTCTACTTTATTACCTTTCTGGAGTTGTTTTCTCGTACTCCATTACATCCTTACAGTATTCCAAAAAAAAACTTCTATGTCTTGCTTGTATTTTTCCTGAGGTCTTAGTCTAGGTTGTTCCCTGTACCTTTCAGTCTTATTAGCTAATTGTTGTTGTTGGGCTAGTTTGTGGTTTATTTTTCTCCATGGCTAATGTTTTATGTATTGTAGCTGTCAGTTGTTGGCTGTCAGGGTACTGTTTGTGTTTTAGCTACCAATATGTTGGACAATGCCACTGGATTTAAAAAATGCTCAGCCTGTAGCCACAAGATAATTCCACAGGATCCATGTTCACTGTCCCTCTGCTGCTTAAGGATCTGTCACTTAGACTCCGACTGAAAGACATGTTCTTCTTTCAGGGTCAGGGCACTTCAAGGATGCTGAGATAAGCATTTCCTAAAGGCTTTCTTTCCACCCAAGTGGGGAGGTCAGTCACTCCTGCCCCAGAGGTTTCATCTCCTTCTGCAAAGAAAACAGAGAATGTAAAAGATCCAAGGGAGAAAGAGAAAGAAAAGGAGAGAGAAAAGCTTAGGGAGTCAAGCAGACAAAAGGAAAAAGAACATGAAAAACAATGGAGAATGTCCAGAAAGATGTCACCAAAACAGTCAGAGCTTTCAGGCCCAACTCCAAAATCACCAAGCCATTCTGATCCAGTTACCATTTCCTCCTCTATGTTTCTCACCAGAGCCAGTGAGGCCAAGGCTTCATTCTCCATTCCTGCAAGAAAAGTGTTCTTCAGCCACCTTCATTGGCTTCATCCTTCAGGTCCTTCCATTCATCTAAGAGTCTATTGGAAGCCATTGTTGATGATGTGGAAGCTCCTTTGGATACAGATTCAGTTGGGAGTCATTGTGGCACCAACCCCTTCAGTGGCTCCAGATGCATCTCATTCTGATCCCCCACTGGTTTCTCCTGTTCCCGCCCGAGTTTCAGATCTGAAGCCCACGGACTCAAGTCTGCATTGTAGATCCCATATGTCAGAGCTGACAAAATGTTCAACTTTGACCCCAACAGACTCCCTCACTGTCTTGACTCTGGCCTTGTTGAATAGGAATGAGACTTGAACCAGAAGTGCCAGTGCCAAGACTCAAGGTTCAGCACAGACTCCAAAGTTTTTGCAGCTGTCTCTTCTCCTAAGTATTTGACAGCTCAGTGCCTTTGTTGGACTTGGAGCCTGTTCAGGTCAAAGTCACAGATGCCTCATCCCTTCTCCCTGTGGCTCAGGTGGGTGCTCCCTTGGTCCCAATTTCTTTATTGACATTTGAGGCATTCGAGAGTGTTCTGTCCAAGTCCTGAGAAGAAGTGTCTCTGCCACACTAAGCTCCATCATGACCTCCTATGGATCCTGTTTCCATATCCACTCATTCTGATTGACAGGAACAGACAGCCTCTTTCAGCCACAGGGGTTGTTGCCAGGCAAGCTTCCGGTGTGATTCCAAGCCTTCCCCCCTGAAGCCCGCACAGGTGAGATTCCTAGGAGGCAGACTTGTAAGAGGAGACATTTGGACTCTTCAACAGAGTCAGTCAAGAAGACATATATTTTAGTGGGTCTATATCAGTTGAGCGAAAACCCCTTTACACGAACACCTAAACATTGACCCCTATACCTCGAACAGTGACGAACAGTGAAAATCCCGAAGGTACTAAACTGCAAAAAATAAAATATCGAACTATCATAGTTGTTCAACCCCACCACCCGCTACTTAGTACCTACCCAAACAAAATAAATAAACCACATACATACACTAACCAAACCCTACAGACATACACCCAAACAAAATAAATAATCCACATACATACATTTAACAAAACCCTACTTCCAACACTACACTAAACCCCACATACACAACTATCTATGCACTGCCTTAACCCCTCCCTAACCCTAAGGTCTGTCACTACCGCACACTTCCTCTACAGACATACACCCAAACAAAATAAATAACACACATACATACACTTAACATCTGACACTACACTAAATCTTACATACATTACCTATCTATGCACTTACCTTAACCCAAATCCTAACCCTAAATTCCTATCTATCGCACACTTACCTTACGGAGCTATACCGCAGATGGGCCAACCAAAACAAATCAACATTTTGGAATTCCCGGTTTTGGACGTTCAAGGTTTATGTACTTTGCACAATATGGTTTGACGTATTCGTATTCACGTACTAGGGTTTTCGCTCAACTGATATAGACCCAATTTTAGTGACTGAAAGGATTCTCTACAATCTCCTCTAGAAGATGTCTCATTTAGAGCCATTCTGTAGTTAATGAGGCAAAGAAGGAGTTGGCCTTCCAAGGCTCCTTCTCCTATAGAGTCTTTGTTCAAGGTGTTTGAGGCTAGCTATTCTACCTCCATGGTGGTTCTGCTCACTGACAAACTAAAGAACTAGTTTCTCAGCACACTTGGAAGGAACCTGATGTGGTGGAGCCAAGGTTTCCATATGTCTACGTTGTAATGCAGCTGATGCTACAGCTAGAGTGACTGCAACAGTATTGCTATTCATTGGCATGCCTAGATGCACCTGTACAGCTCTGCAGAAGGCTTTAAGACATCCGTCATTAATGCCCCCTTTTGATGGTTTGACCCTGTTTAAAATGAAAGTGAAAGAAAAGCTTACCAGGAGTGAATAGGAAGGCAAGACCCTATCTGCTGTTGGTGGTTGCTTTTCTACCCCACAGAGGACCTTCTTCTGAAACCAGAAGAGAGAAAAATGCAAAAGTTCTGGAAATCCCAGGGTTTAGACCAAGATGCTTCCATGTACAAGCACTCCCTCGAGGCAGAGGAGGGAGTAACTTTAATGGATGCTGGTCCAGAGGTAGAGACAGACTGCAAAATCAGGAGTTTTGTCACCCTTTCACAGAGAAATCCTACCAGTGATCCTGAATGGTTGCCAACTGCCGTACTCTGGAGGCACTCAGGCTGCTTATCCCGGCACCATCAAGCCTGGCAGGTCACCAGTCAAGATTTCTGGGTGCAGAGAATAATCATTAGAGGCTATGTTACTTCCTTTGTTTGCCCTTCTCCTAATGAGAAGAAAATCCCTGATGTATCACCCAGTCAGATGGAATTTGCAGCAACAGAAGTAAGAAAGCTGCTACAAAAGAGTTATCAGCAGTTCCCACAGACCAAGTAGGATATGGTGTCTATTCAAGGTTCCTTTTAGTTCCAATGAAAACAGGGGACCTAAAACCCATCTTGAACCTAAGCCATCTCAATCAGGTCGTGAAACAGACAAAATTCTGGATGGTCATGGGTCAGTCTATTCTACCTCTTCTGAGAAAGGACAACTGGATGTGCTCTGTAGATCTCCAGGATGTCTACTGTCATATCAGAAGAGCAAAGTAGCCCAGGAGGTTTCTCCATTTCCAGCTGAGAGCCATAATTTTCAATTTACAGCATTGTCCTTTGGCCTTATCACAGCAGCAGGGTGTTCATGAAATACATGGCAGTGGTAGCAGCATACCTCAGATGGCAGGGGTTCCAGGTGTTCCCATATTTGGACAATTGGCTCTTTATCACACCAACCAAGGATCCACTGGACTAGTGCAGGGAATTCTTGCTCAATCTTGCTCCACAGTTGGGGATTACATCAACCTTGCCAAGAGGCAGCTAACACCATTGCAGAAGACAGAGCTTATCAGATGCCACCTGGACACAAATTAGTCAGTAGCCAAACTCCCACAGTCCAGAATATTGTACCTTCATCAGGTAGCTTCAGGGGTCCTTCATCACCTTAGTCCCCCAGCAAGACTTACTCTCCACCTTTTGGGCTTGTTGGGTGCTTTGATCAAATTAATTCCTCAGGCAAGGTATTACATGAGAATCCTGCAGTGGACATGGTTATTTCAATTGTCCTTGAAGCCACATCCCCATTCATGTACCTATACTTCTCACAATGATATGCATAAAGCACATTAATTAGTGGCTGACCTCCCTTATAGCGCCATGGGGTCGATTGTTCTCCCCACCATCCCTGGCAGCCACTATGACCGGGTATTTTGAGGAAAAAATGTTCAATGTTCTTGGTCATCAACAGAGGCCATTCTTTACATCAGTGATTTTAAGATGATGATAGACCTCGTAGCATTGCAGGCCTTCCAGGACTCCATCTCAAAGGCTGTGATCTCTGTCCAGACAGACATCATGGTGGTAGTCTGATATATCAACAAGCAGGGAGGAACATGCTCATATCCACTGTGCTGGGAAGCCATGACAGTGTGGCAGTGTCTTCCTGTCACTTTCTAATTGCAATGCACATCCTGCAGACTTCCATTGTTCTGATGAACAAACTGAACAGATCTATTCTTCCTTCCCAAGAGTGGTCCCTCAATCAGACAGCGGTGATGCAGAGTTTCAGTCAATTATCTGGTTTCATTCCTATCTATGTGTCAGACAACAAGCTGTACTATGGAAAGATAACTTATCTTCCCTATTACCGATCACCCCTTGGAGTCCACCTGGGGTCTATATTAGGCCCCCTCCTATTCTCCATCTTCATTAATGATCTGCATAAAGTCATCCTATATGCAACTTGTATTCAGTATGCAGATGACTCGACCCTAATCTGTGCTGCCACCTCCCCTGCAGACTTACAATCTTTTTCCCAAAACACCAACAGAGTTGAGAACTGGCTTACTGGTTGCCAGCTGTTACTCTTCACCCCCACTTGCAACGTCCCTTTACCATCTCTCACCATAACATCTAACGATGGTACCATGATTTCCCCAGATCCAAGTTCTAAACTACTACGAGTAATTATCGACAACAACTTTAAGTTTGATGCTCACATCGACAAATCTATTTATCATCTACGAAACAGTTAATAAGAAACTAGGCTCTTTATGTAAGGTTAAACAATTCCTAACCCCATCTGCTAGGACTGTGATTGCCAGTACACATTTGCTATCACCCCTTCTTTATGCCTCACCCATCTTCACAAACCTAAGCAAATCTGACCTCTATAAACTTACTAGCTGCTACAATAATATTGCCAGATTTGCCACAGGATCAGCATATAGAACACATCACTGTCTAAACCTTAAATCGCTAGGCTGGCTAGAACTACCCTACCAACTTCAATATAACCAATTAATAGTTGTTCACAAAGTTCTCTACCAACCAGACAGTACTCCCATACTGAAAAATATTATCACTCCCTACAGTAACCTAAAAACAATCCGCTTCTCCAACAGAACGCTAGTACAAACTGTTAACTCCAATAACTCAGCTGGTGAATCACTATTTACCAACTCTGTTGGCAAAACCTGGAACTTACTTCCTGTGGAACTTACTACAATTCCCTCCTTAACCCAATTCAAAACATCACTTAAAAATCACCTAAAAATGCATTGGCTTCATCCCTGTACAACCCTGACTAATCCCTCCTCAAAATACTATCTATAAATGAAAACCTTATTACATGTAGAAACTTTCATAGTATTACTCTGATTCATTAACTGATTAGAAAAACTGATTACATGTCTCTTATCTACTGGAAAGTACTAAAGTAAGGATGATAACATGGCACAACCATGAACTACTAAAAATGTATGTGTTCTCCCTTAACAGTTAATAATTTCTAAATATTTCCTGTGTGTATTCTAGAAAATCTTGAATATGTGTATATCTATTGTTGAACAAATGTCCATTTTGTAATATTTCACTGAATGTATCCATGTAATGTATGTCTGGAGCTTTTCTCCCTGGGCCTCCGCTGAAAATAGACCTATATCCAGTTGGACATTCCCAGTTAACAAATGTAAAATAAAATAAAATAAAATAAATAAATAAACGTCACTGCAATTTTTTTTTTGCTTCATAGCTAAATAAAAAGTGTAGCATTTACTTTGCCCTGATCCCCTTCTCAGGGACAGAAATGGGGGACGATCTAGTCCACAGTTGGCCCCTGGGTCTCCTTTACACTTTTGCACCATTTTCTCTGTTAACAAAGTTTCTTCGGAATGCCAGGTGGTGCCAAGGCCAGTGTTATTCTCATCATGCCCTTTTTGCCCTAACAGGTATGATTCTCCTTTTTTTGCCTTGTCTGATATACCCACCTGGCATGTTAGACCCTCATCCACATCTTCTTTATCACCCATCCAGTCAGACTCACCAAGACCTGAAAACACTGAAATTAACCGCATGGTTTCTCCAAATTTAATGGTGGCCAGGGATGCCAGGCTGTCTGCCCAGTTATTGAAATTTTATCCTACTCACAAAAGACAAATACCAGGAAGGTTTACCTTAGTAAATGGAAAAGATCTACTATTTGGGCTTGCACTGGGTTTTTATACCCTTTCTCAGCTCCTTTTCCATCAATTTTAGATTTTATTTGTCAGAATTATTTCAAAAAGGATCTAGTTTTTCAACTATTAAAGTAAAAGTTAGTGATAAATCTCCAATTTCCATGTGGGGCAGACTCACACTCCTATTGCTTCTCTAAACATTTCCAAAGCCTTTTTAAAAGAGACCTTTCTTGTAAGGCCTCCAATTGGGGATCTGGTTCCCCCTTCAGATATTGCTATCATGCTGCGAGTTTTGACAAAACCTTCTGTCCAGCCTGCTTCTACTGTACATCTAAAATTTCTTTCTTGGAAATGTCTCATTTTGGAGGGTGTCACATCTGCAAGGAGGATCACAAAGTTGCAAGCTTTACCATGCAAGCCCTGGCACCTGTTTTTTCATAAATATAGGGTATGTTTGAGAACAAATTCCCACTTCCTTCCAAACGATCAATCTTCCATTTTTTTTCCAAAGACCTTGAATAAAGGGAAATATAGTTTACACATGCTAGATGTTCATCATCAACTCAGGTTTTATTTGTACAGAACAAAGGAAATCAGAACATCTGATTAACTCTTCCTTGCCTTTTCAAAAGGTAAATCGGATCAAAGAGTCTCTAAAGTAACTCTGTCTGGGTGGCTGTCTGACTATATTGCCTTGGTTTATGGAAAAATAGGGTTAGCAATAACTTGGCAACCCAAAGGCTCATACTACCAGAGTGGTGGCCACTTCTACTGCCTTTATGGGTAGAGTTCCCACTGATGAGATTTATGTGACATCTGCTTGGCCTACTGTTCATACCATTCTGTTGCACTATAAATTGGATGTGCAATCCAAATCTCGTACAGCCTTTGGCTTCACCGTTCTCTGGAGTATCATTCTGAGAAACCTCCCAGGTTTTGGGTACCTTGGGGATCTGTTCCAGTGTTTGAATTGGATGAAAAAGACATTGTTATGAAAGATGTGTATTTTTCATGATGCTAGATCCATGTTGTCCTGTTCTGTCCTGTTCTACATCCTCCCCTCCATGCATCCTCCCCTCCACCTCCCATTCTAAATTGTCTTTCTCTGAATCCTACCTGGATGGTTGGACCTGTCCAAGGACCTTGTCTCTTGGACAGCTTTTATCACTGTCTTTACTTGTGTCCTATTTGTCAGATAAGGTGGTCAGTTAAGCTTGTTTTAGGTTTCCAAATACAGATTTCTAACTGTAAGTTGGCAAACTTGATCTCAGGAAATTTGGAGGTCAGAGGGAATTATGGGATGGAGGAGTTGGAGCCCTGGATCTTGGTTCTTTTGAAAAAGCACCAAGGTCAGATCCGTCTAGAGCCAATAACCCAACTGTTGAACTAGGCAAAACAAGACAACATGGATCTAGTGTTACGGTAAGTACATAACTTTCATTTATATTCCATAAAATGAATCGTAACATTATAACCAATTATAGAGTCATATCTACAGAACTGTACATTGGTTATCTGATGCCCTGTGCAGTTCCTCACCCTAGCACCCTTATTAACTCTAAGTTGAGTGGCAAAAATAAAAGTCCTCTCTAAACTGATGACCAAAATAAAAGGTATCGTCAAAATTGAGGGTCCTATCTAAAATTGTACCCAACAGCAAACTGCTTGCTACAAATGTAACAAGGCTTGATACAGTTAAAATATGAAACACAAAGTGCTACAGCTATGACCAAAAATACAGTATCGGCATTCCTTTCTCAATGCTGCTACTTCGCTACTGCACCATTCAGCATCTGCCTATCACAACCCCTAACACCTTGTGCCTAGACCAGTTGCCCCCTTTACCTTGCTATAGCTGTACTTCTATATTTTTAAATGCAATGCACCCCTTTTTGCCTGCATCCACAGTGGACAATTCCCATCCCATCCACCTTGGTACACCAACTCCCATCTATGACCTTTTCAGAGCTGCAGAAAAATTTAATTAGTTATAAAAGTTAGATATTGAACCCAATACCTTTTTTGTGGTTAATTTTACCTATCCATACATAAAATGCAAATGTGTACTGCAAACAAGAAATATGGCCATAGATTTATGGAATTTGTAAATGCCACTACACTCAACTAAATTGTCTCCCTGTGCATGAAAGGTGTTAACCTCCTTGATATTGTCTCACTAATGTATCCCCAAATTGTACTACCTTGATTATTTTCTCCTTAATCAAAACAGACCATTTAGCTGAGACCTACCTAACACCCTGCTTTGCATCTCATAGTATCTCCTTCCTACTACTCTAAAACCAGTGACTTACTATATTCCAGTTTTATTGATAATCACAAATGATATAGCTCCTCAGCAAAACTTATACCAGAGGCTGCTGCCTTCTTTTCTGACTTTTGCTCCCTCTTGGATAGATGTATTGAAGCACATGGACACATTCAACATAAGCATAATAGCAGTTTTAAACTTAAACTGATATGTTGGAACTGCCATATCAAAAAACTCTAGAAGAAAAAGTTACGGCCATCTGTAAAAAACGTCTACTTCATTATTATAATAAGGATTTAAAGCTGTCAATTAAACCCCTCAAACTTAAATACAAGGCTGACTGCAAACCCAAGGTTGCAGTTATCTCAAAAATGATCATAACAGCTTCTTCATCTACACTAGAAAGCCTACTAGTTGCCAGAGATTTTGAACTTATGTATAATGATATCTTCTATCACCACAGAGGCATTGTCAATATTCATGCAACAAAGTCTCTTCCATCTTCACCCCACCCACTCTTCCCCTTGCATCATTGTCCCCTTACATCTCCCTTCCCAAAATCCCTTGGCACCAAGTCCTTTTAGAACTTTCTAAAACTCAAAAATACCAGTTCCATGAGCCCTCTAAGTCCTACCTGATAAGATCTCTCCTTCACGTCTTAAAGCAGAGTCTTTCCACTGGTTATATCCCTGAGGTGTAGAGAACAGTTGTTGTGGTGACCTTGCATAAAGGTGGTCCTTGTGCTGACCCTGATAATTTACAGACCTATTACTACTATTTCTTGTAACCCTGTGGAATGCATCATAACGGAACTAGTAAACAATAATATAGGTGACCTTGTATCCTTTCTGGGGGATATTTTTGGCTTGCCCATAGCTTACCATCAGCTGCTCCTAGTGCCTCTCCTTGCTTACCAGGTCTACTAAACATTACCCCCCTTCTGTGAACTAACTGCATCCATATTTAAGACAGTAAAGAAATCATGGCATCCCGGGAAAGTGCCATGCTAATGTCAAGAGTCAGGGGTTGCCATGCAATGTTCTTCTGTGTGCAATTCAGGTAAAGCCTTGTCCCCTCTTTTGTAGACAACATACTCAATACTTCCCAGTCTCCACCAAGGACCAACTAAAGCAGTATGCCAGAACACACACACCTTCCTGTCTCTCCCCTTGGCATGGGTGAGCTGACATAGGTTGTTCAAACTCACCCACCTGTCCAGCTTCTACAGTGCCCAAACTGCTAATGTAACTTGTGTCATATGGGTCATAGTCAGGTCTCCATATTATCTGCACTGCACAGTTGGACTATATGCCCTTACATCCCAGGAAACACACCAGTTTGGCTTTGTAAAAATAGCAGATCATGCCTGTACAGCCTGGTTACTTTCTCCCAAGGGGCTTCCAGGGCCACAAATAAGAGGTACACAGTCCCTGCTGTCTACCTGGCCCTTGCTAAGGCCTTCATCACTGTCCCTCATGCTAGGATTATTATACATAAGCCAAGTTCATATTTTCATTTCATTCAAATCTTTCTTGCACTAATTCTAATCATCATTATCAACATGTGACTTTTGCCAGTTCCAAGAGCTATAGATGACATAAAATGAATTAAAGTGACACTCCTTTATTTCAGACAACAGCGGCATATAAGAATTCAGCTTATAGTCAGGAGAGCTGCTCTGTATCTGGCAACTTGCAAATGCAGAATCAGACCAGCTGATACCAATCCCTGATATGTATGTACGTAAAACAAACAAGGTGTGAAAGGAAAGAGCACTGGCTGAAAGGATGCATGTTTTCGTATCTCATCACATATTGCAGTACAACCCAAGCAGGGCTATATTTGAAAATAAGTTAGCAAAGCTCAGAGAAGGTTAAAGTGGCACAGATTCTGATAGGTAACTACATTACAACTCTGATTCTGATGTGTAACTATGTTACAACTCTTTGTAACTATCACATAATCATCAACTCAGTGACTTCTCTAATGGGCAGGACTGAAATGTGTTTTGATTTAATTTAATTTGTTAAGTGGACTGGTTCTTTTAAAGCCATGGCCACAGAGGCAAGGGTAAAAACACTGTTATGTTTGGGCAGTTAAGAGTAGTCAATTTAAGCAGCATGTTTTGAGGATGTTGGTGAAACACAAGTAATCTGAGAAAACCCACACAGATGTGGGCAGAGAATGCAAACTCCATAGAGACTGACTAGAGGTTGAGACTGAACCCAAGATCAGAGACATGAGCTGGTAAACTGAAATGACAATAATATTTAATGTTTGCCTCTTAATTGTTCTTATATGTGATCAGCATTAGAAATACTTGCTTTTGAATGTATTTCTAAATGTCTCCATAGGCTAGAACTAGTGTTGTCATCCATATTACTGCCGCTAGTTAGGTTTGTATTATACAGAGACTATGCTGGCCTAAGGCAAAGAGAGAGAGAGAGAAAGAGACAGAGAGAGTTTGCTAGCATGTAGAAGTGAAATCACTGTAGGAAGAACTGTCCCTCTTCATTGAGACTGTCAGTTATTTCCAACTTTGATGTCTCACTGGTGGCATTTATTAGGTAGCACTTTTTACTTTAAAAGAATGTGCACACTACAACATGTACACTCATGGCAGACACACAATGTTTCAGTGCTAATGGAGCTGGAGCTGTAGTCCCTGGGCTTCAAGTGGGTACATACTCATGGTATATAATGCAAATTATTAATAAGCTTAGTTTACAAGAGTTTTTAATTTTCTAAATTATGTTTTTGGTTTGTTTGTGTATATTGTTATAGTGGATTTTACTAAATCTATTTATACTGATTTAGTCAAACAAACAATCAAGTTATGTTCAGGTGGCATCAACTAATAGTGTTAGACTTTTATGTATTATTAAAAGAACAAAGAGCAGACATCTAAAGTTTGATGATTTTGAGACATGGAAGATACAGTACTTGTGATGTTTATATTTAATTGAACCTCGAGAAACACATTTGAGTGAAATAAAAGGATTTCTGAATTATGAAATGATTGTAGACTATAGCTTTGATAAAGTAGGAGGACTTGTGACTGTTCATTGTGTTTT
Source organism: Protopterus annectens (assembly GCF_019279795.1). NCBI lineage: Eukaryota > Metazoa > Chordata > Ceratodontiformes > Protopteridae > Protopterus > Protopterus annectens. The sequence continues at coordinate 425,840,698 of NC_056740.1, read as the reverse complement.
CAGATCTTGATTGTAAAGCATGATTCGAACATATTTAGTAGCTTTGCTGTAAAAATCAAAAGCTACTTTTTCCCTGTATTATATCTGCCAAACAATGCATTCCATTTAGGAATATTTTAGTTGAAGGAAATGGAAGACTACTAGTTCTAAATGATAGATGAGTAAAATCATAGATGATTTTAGTAAGAATTTATTGTGTTCTGGTTCTGTTATGTTTCACTTGATATCATCATTTGGACTAATTCAGTATGTCACGGTCTATCTATGTGTTTTGCAGCATCAGATTATTTTTATTTTGGATTGCGTTTTTGTTACTGAAAACATAAAAGCGGATCACTGTAAAATGCATTGTGCAATAATTAGTGATCATTTGCCCGTTACAATTTTGATTGATGCTTCAAAATATGTCACAAATACCTATTTTTAGTAAGAAATTACATTTTACTTGCTGTTTCAATGGTATGATTTTTAAGTGTACATATTCAAATAGAAAGTGTAGTTTTTATCTGCTATGACTTCAGGCCAGTGACAAGTGGAGTACCACAGGGTTCAGTCCTGGGTCCTCTCCTGTTTGGTATCTACTTCTCTGAAGTACAGCCTAACACAGAAGGTCTTTGGATAACTAAATTCGCAGATGACTGCAAACTAGGAGCCATAATCAAAACTCCTAATGATGTGGACATCCTACGGAACGAGCTCACTGAGACAGATGCATGGTGTCAAAGACGTGGCCTCAAGATCAATGCCCTGAAGTGCATTGTCATCCCCTTTGGTAAAAACTCTGTACCCATGAGCTACCACATAGGCGGTAGTCTACTTAACACTGAAAGTGTGATAAGAGACCTTGGGACACAGGTGGACACTAGTCTCTCCTTTGATAATCACATCGCCACAGTGGTCAGGAAATCCTTCTACGTGGCACACCTCATCACAAAAGGTTTCTCATCCAGAAAAAAAGAGGTCATTGTTCCCCTCTACTTATCACTCATTAGACCCATTATAGAGTACAACGCCCCTTTTGGTATGCACCTCACAAGACATCTAAAACAACTGGAAAAGCCACAAAATTACCTCACAAAGAGGATTACTGGCCTCAAACAGATGCCCTACGCAGACTGTCTCAAAAAACTCCATCTTTACTCTGTCGCATATCACCTACTCAGAGGCGATCTCTGCCTAACATACAAGGCTGTGTCAAACCCAGAGCTGTTGAACATGCTCCACTTAAAGAAATCCCAATCCCTCCGAGCTACACACTCTTGGGACCTAAACCTTGTCACCACAATAAACAAAACATGCTGGAGGGATAGATTCCTGTCCTAGAGACTTCCCATACTCTGGAACACACTACCTATCTATGTCAAACAGAGCTCCTCATTAGCACTCTTCAAGAAAAATCTTGATGATTGGATGGGTAATAGGAAATTCACCCTGGGGATCACTTCTGTGGTTCTGCTTGACATGGGAACAGGAAAATATTTTTCTTGGGTGGCGAAAGCCAGGGTACCTTTTTGGCTAGGCTTGTATAGGCCCTAGGGCCAATAGCCTAGTACCTACCTATGAACCTATGGACCTATGAGCACACTTGCTCTAGTTCAGATTAAGTAAAAAAACACACATAGTCTCCTTAGTATGATGTATATCTGAACACTCTCTGTCCAAACAGAAACAATTTCTGATTAAAAAAATAATGTCATTGTCTATGTTAGAGAAGGTATTTAGACCCATTAATACAACTATTTTCTTTGTTAAATGGCATTGATTTAAGATTTATTAAACCGGTAAGTGAAAACAACTAGAAATATCCAACAGGTGAACTTCAATGACCTAGAAATAAAACTTCAATTTAGGGCTTTCATCCTTTAGTATTAACTGGATTTCTTCACAATAACATCATTAAAAAATGTCACAATAGCTGTATGTACATAGTCACATGGCCAAACAAGGGAAAGATAAAATCATTATAGAAAACAATGTTTCATGCATTCAAAAATCATTTATGTATATCCAAGAATGAATAGAGTAAATAATATTAAATAGTATCAGTATAATTAATTATTTATATAACACAGCCTCTTAGAGTTTAAACAATAGTTTATGTTGCTGGCATCATTTTTGCCAGGATATTTATCGGCTTGCAGTTTTATTTGCTATAAGGTCTCTCTACTTCCTTTCACAGGTTCATAGGTACTTACTAGCTTATTGATCTATGAGGGCCTTTAGCAGTCTGACCATGTATTCTTACTGAGTTTCCAGCTTTAATAGCATACTACAAAGACCGCTGTAGTTTGAGTAGGTCTTTCATAACCCCAAGTGAGATAATCCTTTAGTATTGTGAAAGAACCCTTTATATAGTAAGTATAAATAACTATAACCCTCGATCACATATTTACATGTTCCACCAGTCCATGAGGCACAAGGTTACCAAACCAGGGGTGAATTTATGGTTCCCTAAACACACGTACAAGTTGCACTTGACTAAAGTAAGAGACTTACTTAACTTCACATGGAAAGGAAGGCAATTCCAGAGAAGTTGTATTCACTGTGAGGTACACCTATCCCTCCAGCATGTCTTGTTTAAGTCGCATTAGAGATTGAAGTCCCTACAGTGGATATGTCTGCCAGTATTTGATTTCTGGATGTGTAAAAGGCCTGCATGGATGGTGTTCATAGAAGCTATGTATAAAATGCAGAAGTCTGTCCCTAACAGCCTGTAGGACACTGAGAAGACGGATGTGGATTTGAGGTGGTCAGAGTAGCTTTTGTGATTTAGTCTCTTGATATTTTTGGTTAGAAAACTTTGTGGTCACTCAAGTTGAGTCAGGTGCTTGGACAGGTGTGTCCTGAATTGTGGCATTATATTCAGTGTTTGGCCTAAAGAGTGCAGAGTACAGTGAAATGATCACCTCCCTAGATTTGGGGCCATTCTAATGCATTTCTTCAAATTGCTTTCCTTTAAGTCTTTATATACATGATCAGGAATACCACAGTAAAATGGCTTGCATCTTACGTTGGCACTGATATGTGCACATAAAGCATTATCGGTGTTCTTTACAACATCTAAATATTAATTCTCTTTGAAAATGTTCTTCTTGTGATTCCAGTATAAAAGAAAAAGTAAGTGGATCAAACAGATATGTATAAATAGCGCTAAACGAATTATGAATAGAATGTTGTTTCTTGGGACTGGTTCTGTCTAAATATGGTAAATTCATATTTGGTCCTTCATATATGAAACTATGAGTACCCCATGTCCCGCACTTACATGTACCTCTGTTTTTATTTGTCACAATTCCTATTATATTTGTTGTTTCTTGTCAAAAAAAATTGAGTTCATGGTTTTTCTATATACAGATTCTGGTTGGTTACCTATAAATGAAATAAATTATTTATTTCCCATAAGAATTTTCAGATTATCAGTTATTATGTTTCTTATTAGCATACTATCTAAAGACATATATAAAAAAATATTACTTCCTTTGTTTATATTAGTATTGTGCTCTCTTCATATACACATTTCCTAATGAGTCAGAAAACAGTTTATGCACTAGGATTTAAGAAAGAAGACAAAAGGGCCCATAACCATACCAGACGAATGTAGAGCCCCTGAAATCACAGACACTCAGGTTAAAACAGCCCTCTCCAATGCCAAAAACACAGCATCAATGGGACCAGATGGTGTCCCAGGCTGTGTCCTACACAAGTTCAAAGACTAACTAATCCCTCACCTAAACACACTGTTCAAACTCAGCCTCTCCACAGGCAGCATACCCATAGAGTAGTGCATAGCAGTGGTTATTCCGCTCCAAAAAGGTGGAGCCACAACAGACCCCAAGAACTATTGCCCTATAAGCCTGACTAGCTTTGTCTGCAAGGCTATGGAGCGCATCATCATGGAACTCATTAATGGAGACATTGGAAACCTCCAAACACTGGACCTTACCCAGTTCAGCTTTGTTAAATGCAGATTATGCCTCCTAAACCTGGTGGACTACTTTGAGACAGTTACCAAGGCTATAGATGAGGGAAACGTGGTACACACAGCCTACCTAGACCTCTCAAAGGCCTTCGACACCATTCCCCATTCTGGTATTACAGACAAGCTCACCAGCCTGAACATAAACCCCTATGTCACAAGATGGGTTGCCAACTGGCTCATGGACAGAACCCATATGGTGAGAGTTGTGGGAGCTAGGTCCGACTGTAAACCAGTTACAAGTGGCATTCTCCAGGGCTCAGTCCTAGGACCCCTCCTGTTCGGCATATACTTCTCAGAGGTCCAGGCAAGCACAGGAGGACTATGGCTGACCAAGTTCACAGATGACTGCAAACTAGGGGCTATAATTGACTCTCTGGCTGACACAGACATCCTCCAAAAGGGTCTCATTGAGATGGATACCTGGTGTCAAAATCATGGTCTCAAGCTAAATGCAAAAAAGTGCATAGTCAACCCATTTTGGAAAAAACAAATGACCCACAAACTACCACATAGATGATAGTCCCCTAAATACGGAAAACATAATAAGGGATCTGGGGACCCAAGTAGATAGTAATCTCTCCTTTGATAATCACATTACCAAAGTGGTTAGAAAATCCTTCTATGTGGCCCACCTAATCACAAAAGGGTTCGCATCCAGGTCAAAAGAGGTCATTGTGCCCCTCTACTCATCACTCATCAGACCCATCATAGAGTACAATGCCCCATTTGGGATGTACCTTACAAGACACCTGCAACAGCTGGAAAGACCACAGAAGTACCTCACCAAAAGTATTACTGGCCTCAAACAGATGCCCTATGCAGCTCGACTGAAGAAACTCCAGCTGTACTCGGTGGGATACCGCCTACTCAGAGGTGATCTCTGCCTGACATACAAGGCCATGTCCAACCCAGAATTGATGGACATGCTCCACCTAAAGAAAACCATATCTCCTCAAGCCACACCCACTAGGGATCTAAACCTCACCACAACAATAAATAGGACGTGCTGGAGGGATAGATTCCTGTCCCAGAGACTTGCCATGCTTTGGAACAAGATCCCAATCTACATTAGGCAGAGCTTCTCACTAACACTCTTCAAAAGAAACCTTGACGAGTGGATGGGAAACAGAAAGTTTACCTCGGGGATCACTTCAATGGCTCTGCTGGACAGAGGCACAGGGAACTAATCTAAGGGGGTGGTGAAAGCCAACACATTCTGGCTAGGCTTATAAATGCCTTCGGGCAGATAGCCTAGTACCTACCTATGAACCTATGAACAAGTGCACACTACAAAATTACTTACCACTTATATTTTATCTCGAATATCAAAGATATTTGAACAATTTCAATGGACTGTTTAGAGATAAATATCAAAATACTGTCATTAGAGTATGACTTTCATTAAAGACAATCAATTCAAATTGCTAAACTAACATTTTTGGAGTCAGTCTACAAAACCTACAGTAATTTGAGAAAGGGACCTAGATGGTATAAGGACAAGTTAAAATCATTTGATTCTGTTAAAGTGATGTCATATATGGTTTACAGATACTGGGACAAATTCAGAAAGGTTACCATGAGCAGTAAGCCCATTTTATCACTAGCAGTTAGCCCATTTTATCGCTAGCAGTAACCATTTCTGATTCAAAAGCAGTCCTACCACAGTGCTGTACCACAGAGAGGTGCAGCACCATGGCGGCCTGAATCAGTGACCTACTGCAAATGCTAATGTGGCATTCTTAGCGAGTAGCCTATGCCAGTTAATCATATGCTCTCCACCTAAAAATGTCTGCCATAATGCATTTAGTCAGCTTGGCCAGCCGTGTTAATGAACGCAGCAAAAAGTTCATATTTATCCATTACTTTAAATACGCACAGTCGCATTAGAGGTTAGTCCATAGGAGTGTAGTGGACAGATTGTGGTGTGTGTGTGTGTGTGTGTGTGTGTGTGTGTGTGTGTGTGTGTGTGTGTGTGTGTGTGTGTGTGTGTGTGTGGGATGGAACCTGTCATACCTCTAAAATCCCCCAGACTAACAAGCAAATCCTGCAGTATTAGTGGGGATAACACTGGACAACAAGGATGCTATAACACAAGTAAACTGTTAATAGAACAACAGTTTTACAGCACAAAATATGTATAAGCAGGAGAAACGTTATACACAAACAATATTCCTGAGGTATAACACCCACACCACTTAAAAAGTTAACAAAACAACAGGTTGTACATCACAAATGACATACAGGTAGGAGGATACTAAGTGGCACACAAAAGAGCCGGTTAAAGATGTCGATCTTTAGTCCTCTGCACTACTATTGGACACCAGGGATAGCCTTTAAATTATACCCTAAGATATACTGAAACTAGGGGGAAAAGCTTCAAGCCCCATACCTTTGGCACAGAAAGCAGATCATTAGCAACATAATGCTTTAGTCCTGTACACTAGCTGAGGGAGCTTACTCTAGGTTGTGTTTTGTGCACTGTTATTGCTACACTGGTTATTTCTTGTCTGTATTATACCTCACTTATCCTTCTGATTCTCTAGGGTTTGTCTAGGTCTGGTCTGTAATAAGTCTTTTCTTACTTTCTTTGTATAACCTTTTGTCTGTGTTCCCCCTTATCTCTTGCAGCTTCTCCCAATGGGTTAAACACTCTGTGTACATCCCCTGCCCAACAGACTCATCCTGCAAAATACCCTGTGAAAGTGTTATAAATCTGCTTAAGTTACCTGCCTGAAGCAGCTCCTAAAACAAGCTAAAAACCACAGCTTTCTAGCTCAAATGTAGGTGTTCCTTCTACTGTAATTTATCCACAGTTTGATTGTGTTTTTAAGACTATCTGCTTTTTAAAAACTAAACTGCTCCTTATCATTTAAAGTATTACTACAGGGCAGGTGAGCATACATGCAGGTTAGGTTTTTTTATCTGTAGTAACTTACTTTGGCCACCAGGAGGAAGCACAACGCCAGCAGTCTACCATATTCCTTGTTGTTTTAACTAACAATAGTACCAATAGCTTTTAGTTTAATGTTATTTTAACTCTCAATAGTTCCAGTATATGTAGGTTTAATGTTGCCAGCCACATTTTAGAGTGTTATTTAACCCCTAGTATGTCTTCTGTACCCTTTGTCTCCTGTTTTTAAATTTATATCTGCAACATTTCCATCTCTGGCTTGCTCTCTTCTTACCTCTTCTGCTCTGATTTTCACAGTTGCTTCCTTTCTGATTGTTATTTTTCAGTGCTGTTTTACACTGCTGACCTGGCCCTCACAGTACTGGTTCCAACCAGCTAGGCCATTGTGACATCCATCTTCACTCTCTCTCCAACCCCTCCCCCAGTTTCTTTCACTTTCTTTTCTTTCCAACCCCTCCCCCTGACTCTTTGACTTTCCCTTCCTTCCTGTGACGCCATCTTTATATCTCTGAATGACTCTAATCCTTTCCCTATACCACTGCTAGAACATCCCTTACCCCTCTTGCATACTTTCCTCTGAACTTATTTTTATTTGTATTTATTTTATTTTAAAATTGTTGACCGAGCTAGTCTAACTGGATATATGTCCATTTTCAGTAGAGGACTGGGGAGAAACATACCTTCCACTTCACTGATTTATTTTATTTTTTTTTGTTCAATGACCTTGATAATTCGTTCCCTTGGCTCTACTTGCTCCGTTCATCCTGCGGGCTCACTCCGCTCCCCTACCCTACCCCCAAATCCCACCCACCCCAGCACCTCTACACTTATATTTAGATAGCCACGCTCACCACTTCCACTAACCAATCCAAACTACCCATCATACCCCCAAAATCCCCTCCCACAGTTCACCCATTTAAGTAAGCCTACCCTTCAATGTTTACTGCCAAACACCACTTATCCTGATAAACTACCAAACAATTAACCTAAACCATAACCTCTTAAACTAACTTCCCAACTTAACTCAACCCTTAGTACCATCCTAAAACCAACAACTTGACCCTCAAGCCTCTATCACTACTTACTCAAATAATACTTCTAATTACCTTAACTTTATCACCCAACCTACTAATGTAAACCACTCCCACCATTTCACACCACTACCCCATCCTCTACAAAGTACACATTTACTGCTACCCTTATATCTCCCAGTCTCTACCCCCTCAAAACTAACATGCTCTTCCCTTATAGACTCCTACCTAACTCTAAAAACACTGTTCCCAACTACACTAGTCTGATGTCCACAAAAGTCTCTACATGTGTACTACACCCCAAACAAACCAAATACCTCATCCATCATCTTATCTCTATCTTTCTCTCTGGGGACATCCACCCAAACCCAGGCCCCTCTACTACACTGAACCCAGCCCCCCAACCCCACCCCCAAGCAACAGGCAAACCCCTCCACTTCTCAGCTCTAAATACACAGAGCCTATGTAACAAAATTCCAAACCTTCATGCCTGGCTTCTACATAACCAACCCGATATTCTCTCCATCTCAGAAACCTGGCTTAAGCCCCACATAAAAGATTCTAAACTAAGTCCTCCCAACTATTGCATCTTAAGGAATGACAGAACACAAAAAAGGGGGGTGGTGTAGCACTCCTTTACTCAGCATCCCTCTTAGTCACCCCTATACCAAACCCTTTCCCAAATTTAGCAAGGCAGAAATGATACCAGCTCTACTTCACCTAAACAAGCATAAACTCATATGTGTTCTCTCATCCCTTGAAGATATTCTCTCCTGGGTCTCCACCAACATTACTTACGAAACCATAATCCTGGGGGATGTAAACATAAACTGGGCCACAATCCAGTCTCCCACTAATTCACTCAATATTAACTTACATAACTTTACACAACTAATCAATTCCACTACCAGGCCTTCCATGAACTCCATTACTGGAAGTACAATAGACTGGATTCTAGTATCCCATCCTCACTATATCTCTGATAGTGGTATTCTCCCAGACCCACTAGCTGACCACTTCCCCACTTTTGCCTGCCATCTCCCCTCTTCCATACAACTAACTGACACCTATATTTCCACTCGCTGCCTAAAAAATGTAAATTCTGAAACCTTCTCAAATGCACTAAAAAGCACAAACTGAAACCCATTAAAGACTCTTCCCCGAGATAATGCTCTCTCCTACTTTAACTCTACTTTCACAAACCTGCTCAACTCCTTTTCCCCTCTAAAAACAAAATGTACAAAAAGTAACCCTGTATGCTGGTTAACCAAAAACACCTTAGCTACTACGCTACTCAGTGGCAAACTCTGGACACATTACCATAAAAATAAAACCATTATCACCCTTAACAAATATAAAACACTATAAAATAAAGTAAAAAAACTTATTACCTCAGACCACAAAACCTATTTCTCCACTCTGCAAACCAACCACAACACCAATCTCAAACTATTTTGGAAAGGAATCTCATCTGTCTTCAACCTGGGAATGAAAGAAAATACTTGCCCTAACCCAGATGCTAATGACATGGACTTAGCCACCCAATTTAACTCTTTCTTCAGAGTCCATAAACAAGCTAACATCATCCTTCACCAACACCTCTGCAACCCCTCCTCAGCCTGCACCCATCCATTCATCCCCCAGCATCCCTTGCCCCCAACCTTTACCCTTCTCTATCAATCTCATCTCTATATCCACCATAAAAAACTTCTCCTAAAATTAAAGCCTCGTTCCAATGCACCTAATGAAATTTCCTCCTGCTTCCTAAAAGTAGCCACAAAAGCCATTGCTCTCTCTATCAGCATACTAATTAATCGATCTATTTCAGAAAGCCAGGTCCCGCAGCTCTGGAAGAAAGCCTTTATTATTTCTCTACATAAAGGAGGCAATAATAATGACATTCCAAACTTCCACCCTCTTGCTATCTTATCCCCTATTTCTAAGCTTCTTGAAAAATGTATCCACCACCAACAATTACCCTATCTCATCAACAACCAGCTTCTTACCCCCGCACAGCATGGATTTAGACATGGTCATAGCATCTCCACTGCCCTCCTCTCCTTTCTTGAAACAGTTAATAAAGCCCGCAATTCTGGCCATTTCGTGTCCACCCATCTCCTCGACCTCTCCAAGGCGTTTGACACTATTTCCCACAACCTGCTTCTTAATAAACTCTCCAAACTAAGCTTAGTCCCATCCTGTACCAAGTGGTTCTCCAGCTACCTCACAACCAGACAACAAGCAGTCAAACGGAATAAAGCCACTTCACCCTTCCTTAATACTCCCACAGGTGTCCCCAAGGTTCCATTTTAGGCCCCCTACTATTCAATATATTCATTAACGACTTCTACCAAACCATTCCAAACTTCAACCTCAATCAATATGCCGACGATTTTACCATTATCTGCTCCTCTTGTTCTATCCCCACTGTAAATAAGCTTACCCAAAGTGCCTTCTCCTCTACTGAGCAGTGGATGCTAGACAACCATCTGGGTCTTAATGCAACCAAAGCTAAACTTGTGTTATTCACTGCCTCCAAAACCTCCTCCCTAGATAAACACTCATGCATAATCACCAGCAAAAACAATACTCCCCTAGAAATAGTCTCTGGCACTAAATTACTAGGAGTTCTCATAGATGATCAACTAAAATTCGACAAACATTTACAAGTAAATATTAAAAAAAACCACAAAAAACATGGTATGCTATACCGCCGTAATCGTTATATCTCTCCTTCCACCAGGCTCATACTAGCCAATGCTTACCTCATCCCATCCTTCCTATATGGTGCATCTATTTTCACTAACCTGCAATCTTCCCTCAAAACAAACTCTCCTCTTGCTATAACAAGATATCACAATTTAGGGCAGGTCACAGAGCCATTTCTCGCCATTGTAATTCTATTCACCAACTAAACTGGCTAAGCTCTACCTAACCTCCTCACTTATACCCAACTCATCCAAGCACACAAACTCATTTATAATCCCTCTTGTTGTCCCTCCCTAGCCACTACCTTTGAAATGCATGAATCAGAAATACTTCCAAGATCTAATTCCTAAAATCTAATTAAATTGCACAAACCCACACATCCAGCTGGGAATCACCTAATGTCCTTTTCTCTTGCATGCCTCTGGAATTCTCTACCATCTCCTATCCGCATCACCAGCAGTCTCTTCTCATTTAAAACCTTGCTCCACTCACACCTTACTTTACAGTGGAAGTGCTCCTGTTCCCATCCTACCTAATCCTTCTAATACCACTTCCTACTCTCCTAGAACTAAATACGCCATCACTGCCTCCTATAGTTCCACAGCCCTATTGAACTATTTGACCAACTACGTAACAGTTACCCTACGCTGCTACTTTTGTAATAATAAAAAGTGTTTGTTTTTATTGCTGTTTAATGAACTATACTGATGTATTCTATCATTGTTAACCTTTTCTTATCATATTTACTTTGTATTCCTATCAGATAATCTGTAATGTATATGTGCAATGTGTACTATGTATTTATATTTTTCTGGAACTTTTCTCCCCAGGACTCCATTGAAAATGGGCTCCTAGTGGCCCAATGGACTATCCTGGCAAACAAACTTCAAATAAATAAAGTAGTATGCATTCTTAAAGTCTAGCATCATTGACGGATTGTAACTGTCCATGAGGAATGATGAACAGAACAGGGACATACTCAGGGACTGTTATGAAGAGTTGGGGCATGTCCGATTGTAACAGCTGTTCTGCAGACTTCAGGACAAAGCTTAGAGGGACACTACAGTAATGGGGGGCCATCATGGTGGTCACTTTGAACTATAAGAGGAATACAATTCTGCTGTCTGGCGTTATTGACTGACTGAATGTATCCCTAATTTATGGGGACAGGAAAAAAAAACAAGGAGGATACATCAGGGACATTCTGTCAACTGAGTGTGAGTGCCACAAGAGGTAGCACAAACACCTCTGGTACAGAAGGCTGTGGCTTCTATTCCCATACCAGGTGGATGGATTGTGACACTGTAGTGCAAAATAAGATGAGATACTGCACTCCTGAGTGTCTCATCCTTTGAATGAGGCATTAAACCAAGGTCCCACCTGCTTGAGTTGGTGGTAGCTCAGGTGGATGCAAAAGATCCCATGGCACCTATCAAAAAGCATAGGGGAAGTTTCCTAACTCCCTCACCAGATTTACAATAGTAGTATAAATACCATTTCAGGTTTCCCCTAAAAGGAAGCCACTAGCATACAGAAACTTAGCCAGTCAACAAGGGATTAATAAACCTAGAGACAAGTTGAGTGCGTGTGTGTGTGTGTGTGTGTGTGTGTGTGTGTGTGTGTGTGTGTGTGTGTGTGTGTGTGTGTGTGTGTGTGTCTGTGTGTGTCTGTATGTATATGGGAGAGTGAATGAGGGAGGGCACCTATACCAACTTGATGCATGGACTGCCCAAGGTGTTTATCACAGGAAAGTGCTGATTTGTACTTGTGATAATTACTGGTGATTTAGAGACATGCAGATTAGCTAATAATGAGTTGGATACAGATGTGACGCCCATGCTCTGGCCCAGCAATCAAGGAGCCTCAATCGTCACCACCAACACCAGAGTCTCATATATGAGGAAAGGATAACAAATATACACAGTAAAGTGCAGTTTCCCTTAACAGCACACAGAGATCACAGTCAGTCCGAGGCTGGTCGCTCTCTTGCTCTCCAGGTCCCCAATAAGACTCCCCACTGGTACAGCTATAGGGTCCAGATCTCAGCCTAGTGGGCAAGCTAAAACTTCTAGCACCCTCTCTGACCAACCAGTGCTTTGTGTCCCTGCCCAAGTAGCTGATGCACACACACACACACACACACACACACACACACACACACACACACACACACATGCACTTTGAGAAGAGGTTACACAACCACACAGACAATCCTAGGGAAGGATTGCACAGTTTCTCCAGCTGTGCCTCTTTCTCCCAGACTATACAGTAGTTCCACTTGCCACCACCCACTAATACTTATCAGCTACTCAAAGACCCTTAACAGGGTGTCCAATTATGACTGTGCAATATTATTATCCAATTGGTAGATGTGACTAAACAGTCAAAGCTTATCAGAGTGGCTTTGTAAAGTTTTACCAAAGGCTTACAAGTACTCTAAAAAGCTTAAATTATCTCTACACAAACCAGCCACAGTTAAAAGGTTTTAAAATATTTAATAATAAATAATTAACACTACAAGACAATACTTTCTACTATACAGTGCTAGTCAGAAGTTCAGAGATCACACAGAAATACTTAAAATAAATCAGTAGTACAGTTCTGACATCACAGAAAAAAACTTAGTCTAATATTTCTAATTTCTAGTTATTCCTAAAAATAACTTACTTACATAGAGTAAGGCAGAGTACTGTGAGTTGGATGATCAAGACAAAAATGCTTAATGCCTTCTGGTTCTCTTTGTTTAAATTGAAACTGCAGTTCTGATAAAACATTGCATCATTTCACACTTTCCTGGTGTTCCCAGGCTGACACAAACTGAATTTACATTCTTTTACACTTAGAGCAATAAAGGATATTCCACATGTAAATTCTGGTCATTAACTTTAGCCTTAAAACAATAGGTAGGAAGTTTTCATCTAGCCCGGCCGGAGCCGAATTGTAAACATCAAAGGCAGTGATGAAATTATTTTACTTTCAAAGGACCAACAAGAAATGCTTGACTTAACTTTCTTTACAACAGATGGCAGTGTTGCCACATTGTTTTAAGTTCAACATTTTACAACATAGTCTTTCATTTAAGAAGCAAGCCTGCATTTCAACATTTCACAGTATTTACAAATTATAGAATTATATACCAAATTGCTGGCAGCCTTCATCCATCTCTACCAGTCTTCACACCCCCCCCCCCCGAGAACCCAAGCTAGTTTTCCAAGTGACCCTTGAGAAATGCCACTTGAGAGGGTTAGGTCTATCTGAGTATAAAAAACAAGTAATCTCTGTGGTATCCCCAAAGTCTCAAAACAACCCACTAAAGTGTAGTGGGTCTAAAGACTGAAAATCTTCCACACAGAGAAGTTTCTTACACTGTTTTGTCTATCTGAGTATGCCTACCCCATTCCCTAACTTGAGAGCCCATCTGCATTGGCATTGCTACTCCCACTGTAGTGCTGCACTGACATATATGCTTGCAACCCCAGGCTCCATCTTAGCAACTTGGCATTTTGCTGGCTGGCTCTGTTTAACGATGTTAGAGGGTTGTGATCTGTCATAACAGTGAATTTCCTTCCATACAATAAGACTGAAGTTTCTGCAGTGCCTCCAGTATGGCTAGACATTCCTTTTCTACAGCTGCATAGCATTCCTCCCTGGGTTGGAGCCTACAACTGAGATAAACCACTGGGTGCTATTCTCCCTCTGAAGAAATCTGGCTAAGTACAGCCACCACCCCATGGTTCAAAGCATCCACCTGCACAACAAATTCTTTGCTGTAATTTGGACTGGCTAACACAGGGGGTCATCCCGAAGCTTCTTTAAGCTTCTGAAATGCCTGCTCACATGGTGGGGTCCACACTACCTTATCTGGCCTGTCCTTCCTTGTCAGGTCTGTGAGGGGAGCAGCTATGGTACTATAACTGGGGATGAACTTTCTGTAGTACCTTGCTGTCCCTAAAAATGCCCTCACCTACTTTTTAGTAACAGGTGCAGGCCATGCTTGAATGGCTTCCACTTTGGCAGGTTCTGTTTTCATCTTACCACTCCCCACTCTATGTCCTAGGTAGGAGAGCTCTGCCATACCCACCTGACATTTGCTTGGCTAAATGGTCAACCCTGCCTTCTGTAGTCTGCCCAGCACCTCCCTGACATGCTGAAGGTGCTCTGGCCAGGAATGGCTGTAGATGGCAATATCATCTAGGTAAGCAAGGGCAAACCCTCCTACTCCTACTAGGATATTATCTACCAGCCTCTATAAAGTTGCTGGGGCATTCTTCATCCCAAAGGGCATCTTTATGATCTCATATAAGCCAAAAGGAGTCACAACGGCTGACATCTGTCTAGCACTGGGAGTCAAGGGCACCTGCCAGTAACCCTTGGTAAGATCAGTGGTTGTAAGATACTTAGCCCCACCCAGCTGCTCTAGGGCCTCATCTGTCCTAGACATGGAGTAAGAATCCGACTCTGTGTGACTATTTAATTTCCTGTAGTCCACACAGAACCTGGTGCTGCCATCCTTCTTTACCACCAGCACCACTAGGGAGGCCCAGGGACTGTTGGACTCTTGAATCACCCCTAGTTCCAACATTTCCTGTACCTCCTCCCTCAGAGTTTGTTTGACTCTCTCAGGCCTGCCTAATAGGCCTTTGGGGTCCTGTATCCACCTGGTGCTGCACTAGGTGGGTGCACCCTGGTTCCCCAGTGAACAAGTCCCCAAATTCCTGCAACACACCTTGGATTTCTAGAACCTGGGTAGGAGATAGCTGCTGGGCCTCACTGAGGAGATTAGTCCTCAGATCTCCCTCAGACTCCTCCTGCAATCCACTGTAAATACTCAGCACAAGAGCCTCCCTATCATGGTAAGGTTTCATCATGTTAACATGGTACAATTTGTGCCCCGGCTGTCTGACTAGCAGTTCCACCATGCAGTTAACATCACTTACCTTTCTTACCACCTTGTAGGGATCCTCCCAAGCTGCTTGCAGCTTGTTGTGTCTGACAGGAATGAGAACCATTACCTGCTGCCCCACAGCATACTCTCTAGCTCGAGCATTTCTGTCATACCACACCTTTTTCTGTTGTTGGGCTTCTGCCAGGTTCTCCTGGGCCAACCCCATGAGTTCCCTGAGCCTTGTCCTGAGGTTCAGGACGTATGTCACAACAGACTCCTTGTGAGACTCGCACTCACTTTCCCACTCATCTCAAATTAAATCTCAAAGTCCCCTCATCCTATTCCCATACAGCAACTCAAAGGGTGAAAAACCTGTAGATTCCTGGGGAACTTCTCTGTAAGCAAACAACAGATGAGGCAAATATTTGTCCCACTCCCTCTTAAACTGATCTGCAAATGCCTGTAGCATGGACTTGAATGTAGAGTTTAACTTCTCAACAAGACCATTAGTCTGGGGATGGTAGGAGGTGGTCTTTTTGCGCTTCACCTCACAGGACTTCCACAGACAAGCCAGCAGGTTTGACATGAAACTGGCACCTCTGTCAGACAGTAATTCTTTTGGGAAACCTACCCTGCTGAAAATCACTAACAAAGCATTTGCCACCTTCTCTGCCTCAATAGAGGACAAAGCCACCAACTGAGGGTATCGTGTAGCATAATCCACTACCACTAGCATATACTTTTTCCCTGTGGAACTTGGCGTACTCAGAGGACCCACAATATCCATAGCTATCCTCTGAAATGGCTTTTGAATCACAGGCAAAGGCATCAAAGGAGCTCTCGCCTTGTCTCCTGCCTTGCCTACCTTTTGGCACTGAGCACAGGTCCTGTAGTACTCTGTTACATCTCTTGAAATTCCAGGCCAGTAGAAGTTCTGCATAATACTCCTCTTTGTATGTTTTATGCCCATATGACCTGCAAAGAGAATATCATGGGCTATGGCTAGAAGTACCAGACTGTTGGCTCTAGGCACTACCAACTGCTGCACTATCTCACCTTCTAGCCCTCCCTCAGGGGTCCATTCTCTGTATAGTAACCCTTTGTCCCAGTGTACAGATTCCCCCCCTTTCCTTGAGAATCACGCGCCTCCTTAGCTACCTGCCTCAGACCTTGCAACGTAGGGTCTGAGAGCTGAGCCTGTCTCAACTCTCTCTTTGTCAATTCCCAGCTCCCCTTCCACAGGAAGTCTGGCATGCTCTGACAGTGGTGCCTCACTGTCAGCCTGGGTACTACTACTCACCTCTACCTTTGCAGTCACTCTGTCCAAGGGACCACCCGTACCCACAAACAGCTGTGGCTCACCTTCAGTTTCACTGCTACAGAGTTGCTCCCTCCCTGAAGTAACTACCTCACCAGTCCTGGATGCAAGTATGCAGTCTAGCTGGGTCTCCCCCAGGCTGCCAGACCCACATGCTTGTCTCCTAGCCTGATTGCATGTAACTGCATAAGCACATGGTACTGCCTCATCCAAATCCTTCCCTCTCAGGACATCTGCAGGATGGTAGTTTAGTACCCCTGTTGTCTCAAGACAACCTACTATTGGCATTTTGTCTTTCCCACTTACTGGCTCCCTCACCTTTTGTTCCCACCTTGCCTCCATGGACACCTGTATGCCACATGGCCCCACTGGTTGCATTCAAAACATTTAACCCTAGCTCCTGGACATGTACCTGGACTAGTGGCTTCCCCTGCTACTGGCAGATTCTGCTGTGGCAGTCTGTGCTGCCCACCATGGGTTCCTTTAGACCCATGAGCAGTACTGGGGGTCCTCTTCCTGTGCAGGGCTGCCCTGCTTGCCAAGCATAGGTCTCTCTTCTTACCCAACTCATCTGAAGTAGCACATTGTCTATCAGCTAACCAGATCCTCATGTCCTCAGGCAAAGTGCTAAGGACTTGTTCCCTCACCAAAAGGACTGCCAGCCCTTCAAAAGTGGTGACCTGACATCCACTCACCCACCTATGGAAGTAAGTGCTCAATTCAGCAACATATTCACACACACTTTCATCTGCCTTGCGGCTATGCTCACAAAACTTTTTCTTATACATTTCAGGTGTTAGTTTAAACAGTTCTAAAAGACATTTCTTAACAGCAGTATAATCAAAACATGCAACGTCAGACATTTTAGATAATGCAGTTACAGCTTTACCATGGAGTAAGGGGGTCAGGATCCATAACCAGAGCCCTTGGTCATCTTCATACTGTTTACATACCCTCACAAACATATGAATGAAATTATCAAAATTATCCCCCTCTTTAAACTGTGGAAGAAAGTTACTGACCTTTTGTGCTTCTGGGGTCTAGTTACTCCCTTTCCCATCACCTCCATGACTCTGGCGAAAAGTCAGCATCTCCTTCTCATGCTGCCTCTGCCTCTCTTGTTCCTCAGCTTGCAGACATAACAGTTTATCATTCTGCTCAGCCTACAAACATTGCAGTCTCTCATTTGCTTCTAATTCCACATGCCTGGCCTCCAACTCAAGTCTCTTTAGCTCCAGCTGGAATTTTAAGTCCACTGCAAAAAGGTTGGGTCCATTTGAGAGGGAATTATATTTCCACTGCCAGTCTGATTGTCCTCCTGGTTGCTGTTTTCCGATGCAGCTGCAACCGAGGCAGCAATCAGGTCTGCCTTAGTCAGGTTTGCATGCACCAGTACCCTAGCCTGGCACATCTCCACCAGCTGTCTCGTTGTCAGCTTTCCGTACTCCTCTGCTGATATGCTGCCTGCTCACCCTGACTATTTAAGCTAACAAAAGAAATAAAACAATTGTGATCTGAACTCTGAGTATACACTGCATGGCTGTTTTAGAGTACAAAACACCTTCAAAGCTCACCGTACACAAGCTACAGGATTCACTCTACCCACAACACTACAAGCCAATTAGTATTTGCCAACCAATTAATATGTGGTGTGGATATCCCACCAGTGCCACCAATTAATATGTGATACCTGTACCCTGGCACAGCAATGAAGAAGCCTCAGTCCTCCCCACCAACACCAGAGAGGGCATCTCATATATGAGGAAAGGATAACAAATACACACAGTAAAGTGCAATTTCGCTTAACAGCACACAGAGATCACAGTAAGTCCGGGGCTGGTCACTCCCTTGCTTTCTAGGTCAGCAATAAGACTCCCCACTAGCACAGCTATAGGGTCCAGATCTCAGCCTAGTGGGCAAGCTAAAACCTCTAGCACCCTCTGTATCCAACCAGTGCTTCATGCCCCTGCCCAAGAAGCTAACACACACACACACACACACACACACACACACACACACACACACACACACACACACACACACACACACACACACACACACACCCACATGCACTTTGAGAAGAGGTTATACAACCACACAGACACTCCTGGGGGAGGCTGGCACAGTTTCTCCAGCTGTGCCCTTTTCTTCCAGAATATATGGTAGTTCCACTTGCCACCACCCACTGATACCTATCAGCTACTCAAAGACCCTTAAAATGGTGTCCAATTATTACTGTGCAATATTATTATCTAATTGGTAGATGTGACTAAACAGTCAAAGCTTATTAGAGTAGCTTTGTACAGTTTTACCAAAGGAATACAAGTACTCTAAAGAGCTTAAATTATCTTTACACAAACCAGCCACAATTAAAAGGTTTTAAAATATTTAATAATAAATAATTAAAACCACAAGACAATACTTTCTACTATAAAGTGCTAGCTAAAAGTTCAGAGATCACACAGAAATACTTAAAATAAATCAGTAGTACAGTTCTGACATCACAGAAAAACACTTAGTCTAATCTTTATAATTTCTAGTTATTCCTGAAAGAAAACACACTTCTAAAATAACTTACTTACATAGAGCAAGGCAGAGTGCTGTGAGTTGGATGATCAAGACAAAAATGCTTAATGCCTTCTGGTTCTCTTTGTTTAAATTGAAACTACAGTTCTGATAAAACATTACATCATTTCACACTTTACTGGTGTTCCCAGGCTGACAGAAACTGCATTTACATTCTTTTACACTTAGAGCAATAAAGGACATTCCACATGTAAATTCTGGTCATTAACTTTAGCCTTAAAACAATAGGCAGGAAGCCTTCATCTAGCCCAGCCAGAGCTGAATTGTAAACATCAAAGACAGTGATGAAATAATTTTAATTTCAAAGGACTAACAAGAAATGCTTGACTTAGCTTTCTTTACAGAAGATGGCAATGTTGCCACATCATTTTATGTTCAACATTTTACAACATATTCTTTCATTTAAGAAGCAAGCTTGCATTTCAACATTTCACAGTATTTACAAATGATAGAATTATATACCAAATTCTATTTGGCTAGGCTGGCAGACTTCACCCATCTCTAGCACCAAAGATGAGCTGAAACTCATTTCAGCTCATCTTTGGTGCTGGCGCTTTATTTTGATGCATACTAGTTTGGTTGCCTTGCATCAGCTGTACTTGCTAGCTTTTCATTGTTGCAGTTCACCCATCTCTACCAGTCTTCACAACAGATGCTTTTCAATTGTGTATATTTTATTTAGTTAAAGTTGTCTCTGCCATTTCCAAGTACATGTTGGTTCAACATCATCTTTTTATGGTTATTAGGATTGTTCTGGGTATGTTAGTACCTAACTCTATATATGTGGATTATGTAACTGATACAATTTTATGTTCATCTGCCAAAAGATTTGAGTCTACCCTTGTTGTTCTACAAAAAACGTATGCCTGGGTAGGTGATTTTTTTTGCTATGAATTTTGCAAAAAGAAAAAAAAAAACAAAGTAGTGAAGAGTTTTGCTAGTGGATTGATTTTAATAGATCTGCATTCTCAGTGTATTGAATGGATAGGTAGTTACATTTATTTGAGAATGATTTTTTTTTGCTTATTTAACATTTAAATAACATGTAATGTTACAGTGTTAGAAGTAGGGGCAGGACCTCATTACAACCATTCTCCACGAAGACCTAGTCCAGCAGATCCTGTTTCCAAGTCACAGAACCAATTTACTTTCAAAACTATCGATATCGTCTGCATATTTTAAATTCTTATGGCAATGAATTCCATTTACGACCAGTGATCTCGTGACACCCAGCTCACTAAGTAACTGATTATTTTTCGTACTTTTTTCGAAAAAGGATTTCTAAATTACATCCAGTTCCTTCATTTCGTAAACATTTAAACACCCAAACCAAGCCATCCCTTATCTGCCTATAATATACTGAAAAGAATTAACTTATTTATGTCTTTCCTTGTATCTGATATCATTTAGTCCTTTAGTGTTTCTAGCAAAAAAAAAAAAAAAAGAAATTGCCTTTTCCAGTCTTCAAATGTCAGACCAAGTTAACAAGCAAAATTATATGCTATATTCCATTACAGGTCTTTTAAAGGTTGTTCTTAACAGCATTATAATTACCAACAAAACGATTTCTCAGGATGGACACTAAAGAGGGAGAAAATGACCTGTACCGATTAGCTAGACAGTGGGACAGAGCTGGGAAAGATGTGCAGCAAGTAAGGGTGATAAAGGATAGTGAGGGAAAGATACTCACAAGAGAGGAGAGTGTGTTGAGTAGATGGAAAGAGTATTTTGAGAGGCTGATGAATGAAGAGAATGAGAGAGAGAGAGAAGGTTGGATGATGTGGGGATAGTGAATCAGGAAGTGAAACAGATTAGCAAGGAGGAAGTAAGGACAGCTATGAAGAGGATGAAGAATGGAAAGGCTGTTGGTCCAGATGACATCCCAATGGAAGCATGGAGGTGCTTAGGAGAAATGGCAGTGGAATTTTTAACTAAATTGTTTAATGAAATTTTGGAAAGTCAGAGGATGCCTGAGGAGTGGAGAAAAAGTGTTTTGGTACCTATATTTAAGAATAAGGGTGATGTGCAGAGCTGCAGTAACTACAGAGGGATAAAGTTGATCAGTCACAGCTTGAAGTTATGGGAAAGAGTAGTAGAAGCTAGGTTAAGAAGGGAGGTGATGATTAGTGATCAGCAGTATGGTTTCATGCCAGGCAAGAGCACTACAGATGCAGTGTTTGCTCTGAGAGTGTTATTGGAGAAATACAGAGAAGGTCAGAAGGAGTTGCATTGTGTCTTTGTAGACTTGGAGAAAGCATATGACAGGGTGCCTAGAGAAGAGTTGTGGTATTGTATGAGGAAGTCTGGAGTGGCAGAGAAGTATGTAAGAGTGGTACAGGATATGTACAAGGGTAGTGTGACAGTGGTGAGGACTGCAGTGGGAGTGACAGATCCGTTTAAGGTGGAGGTGGGATTACATCAAGGATCAGCTCTGAGTCCTTTCTTATTTGCAGTGGTGATGGACAGGTTGACAGATGAGATCAGACAGGAGGCCCTGTGGACTATGATGTTTGTAGATGACATTGTGATCTGTAGTGAGAGTAGGAATCAGGTTGAGGAGACTCTGGAGAGGTGGAGCTATGCTCTAGAGAGCAGAGGAATGAAGGTCAGAAGGGCTAAGACAGAATATATGTGTGTAAATGAGACGGAGGGTAGAGGAACGGTGAGGATGCAGGGAGTATAATTGGTAAAGGTGGATGAGTTTAAGTACTTGAGATCAACAGTTCAGAGTAATGGTGAATGTGGAAGAGAGGTGAAGAAGAGAGTACAGGCAGGGTGGAATGGGTGGAGAAGAGTGTCAAGAGTGATTTGTGATAGACGGGTACCAGTAAGAGTGAAAGGGAAGGTCTACAAGGGGGTAGTGAGACCAGCTATGTTATATGGGTTGGAGACAGTGGCATTGACAAAAAGGCAGGAGTCAGAGCTGGATGTGGCAGAGTTAAAGATGTTAAGATTTGCACTCGGTGTGACTAGGATGGATAGGATTAGGAATCAGTATATTAGAGAGCCAGCTCATGTTGGACAGTTTGGAGACAAAGCAAGAGAGACGAGATTGCATTGGTTTGGACATGTGCTAAGGAGGGATGATGGATATATTGGGGAAAATATGCTAAGGATGGAGCTGCCAGGTAAGAGGAAAAGAGGAAGGCCTAAGATAAGGTTTATGGACGTGGTGAGAGAGGACATGCAGGCGGTTGGTGTGACAGAGCAAGATGCAGAGGATAGGAAGAAATGGAAAGAGATGATCCACTGTGGCGACCCCTAATGATAAAAGCCGAAATATGATGATGAACAAAATGATTTCTCAGGATATTATACCTTAATAACTTGTACTTTAAGTCATTAAAAAGATGCCCTTAAATTGAGCCCATTCATACAAGCTGTGGAAAAACCTGTGAATGTCTAACTGAGCTTTTATTGATGACACCATTCTGGCAATTGTGGCATTATCTGGAAATGTACCTACCCAACCTTCACCTGACACTTTGATAGGAAGACATAAATACTTGTTGATAAACATTATACTCAGATGCATCAGTGTTTTGGATACCGAAGCTATGGAATTATTGACTAATGTATCATTGCTTTCCATTTTGGGGAATAATTTAATATTTTGTAGTGGATGTGGAGAATGTTACATGCTGTTCTATGCTTCGGTTTATAACAATGCTTCCAAGAGATAAGTACAGTCGTATAACATAGTCAAGAGTACAAGCAATGCCTTTTGATAATACAATAGCCTACCAGTATATGTGCCTGTTTGCAAAGTATATAGTAAAATGACTTCTAGTTCTGTTATACAGGCATTCGAAATGCTGAGTTATTTATTCACGCGTCTAGTGGAATGTATTAGTTTATTATAAATCAAAGAATGAAAGATCGCCTCTATTTTAAACATGTGCTACTGTTCATACTAGTTCTAAAACATCTTTATCCAGTTCATTGTATACAGAAAGAATCATTTTAAATATTGTGTTAAAATGTCTTCTTTTGATTGTGGTTAAGGCTGTTATGATCTTCATGTCACTTGAACTGATGAAGTCAAGTGAAATGAAATTAAATGTAAATGACATTAAAGTCTGCTCTGCTGAGCTAATTATGATCTTAAATCAGTAACACTTACGAATGCAAACTAACGTTGCCTTTCTGTTTTGTATTTTCATAGGGTGTTGTGTACCTAAATAAAGACACTGAAATTGTCAAGAGTGACATCATTGCAAGCAATGGGATTTTTCATTATATTGACAAAGTCTTAGTCCCTTATAATATTGAAACTAATAATGCAGCATTAAAGGCCAAAAAGGTAAGTGCCACATTTAAATTCACCAGGGATTATTAAAGCTGCTACTATTTACTGCTAAATAAATGCTTATAGAAAGGATGGAATGCCAACTACAGTTTTCTCGGGGTGTTATTTGAAGAAGGTAACGTGTACCCAGTTATTAATACCTGAAGGAGTAAATCATTAGCTTGCCCAACCTTTTGCTATGTTATTCTCTCATATAAAATAGTGTTAGTGTCAGTTGCTTCAGTTTTAATACATTGACATCTCACCTTATCTGCATTGCTGGTGTCTTACTTTCACTCTCACTTCAATCTGTGTGGCTCCCTGGAGATAATATAGCAATAACCCATGCCTGGATGTGGGTAATGCTAAATTTACCCACGGTTGGCGTGGTTTGGTCCCGGCAAGCCCGAGGACCAAACAAAGCCAACCGTGGGTAAATTTAGCATTACCCACACCCAGAAGTGGGTTATTGCTATTATACCATGACATTATTTAAGAAAAGAAACTATTACTTTTCTTAAATAATGGCATAGTATAATGCCTGTTTACTGCCCTTCCACAGATGTCTGGCATCCACGGCAGTTCTGATGTACTGCGCCGCTGCGCAGTACATCAGAGTTGTAAAGCAACGGAGAAAGCAAGATCTCCGTTGCTTTTTATAGCTATGTTAAATGAGTTTAACATAGCGAGACAGTTTTAAAATAAGCAACGGACATCTCCGTTGCTTATTTTAAAACTGTCTCGCTATGTTAAACTCATTTAACATAAACATAAAAGCAACGGAGATCTTGCTTTCTCCGTTTTTTAAACATTGCCTTGCTATGTTAAGTGGGTTTAACATAGCGAGACAGCTTTAAAATAAGCAACGGAGATCTCCGTTGCTTATTTTAAAGCTCTCGCCATGTTAAACCCATTTAACATAGCGAGACAGTTTAAAATCGAGTTATACTAATGGAAAAAGTCCGGCGACGGACCTTTTTCCATTAGTATAACTCGATTTACAACGGGCACGCTGGCCAATCAGCGTGCACGTTTTGGGGGGATCATGGTATAATAAGGTAGTTTAACCAATTATGTTCAGCATTCTTATTGCTGCAGTGTCCTGTCCAGGACACAACTGGCCAGCTTCTCCAAGATCTGGCTCCCTCTCACACCTTCATTCTGATGGCTAACTGGATATCTCTGTGGAGGAAAATCAGCAGTCAGAATGAAGCTTTTCTTCAATATTTTCTTGCCAACTTGAAAAGAAGCAACTCTGAGGTTTCACAGGAGCAGCAGTTGGCTTCAAACTTTGATTCTGGAAGATAAGTCCCCGGTGTCTTGCCCTGTAAAATTTTATTTTTTTTAGTTTTGGGCTTTAAGAGTTATTTCCCTTTAAAAAAATTGTACTTTTTATAAATATCAGGAGTTTCCTGTCAGAGACCACTATTGTTAGCACTTAGCTAGTTAATGTATTTAGGGTCTGTTTTGTGTAAAAATATATTGTTTTTGGAACCTTTATTAACTTTTGGTGAAGTGTTTACTGTCAGGAAGTGTTTTACATGAGCAAGAGACATTACTGTGTGTGTTAGTTCTTGTGAAGACTTTGTGACAACTTACCTGCTATTTTTCTTTCTGTCAATGTGCATTTACCCTTCAGTGGTTCTTTCAGGATTGTAGTGTGTTACATGTGCATTACTTTGAAAAAGAGCTGTGTAGGGATATGTAAGTGTGCTGCTCATGAATACTTTCTCACAACCGACCTTTCTATTGACTCATTCTAGCATGCTTATCAGCTTTGAGACATCCTCCTCAGTTATAGCATGGATTCTTACTCTGATCCTGACAGTTCTTCTCCCACTGTGCCTGGAAAGGAAAAAAAACAACTTACCAAAAAGCCCTTGCTGACACCATAGACTCAGTCAATGCCTTAGCTGAGTAGCCATTTGTCATTCTTCAGACCATTCATTTCCATCTCTGACTTAACTCCGCTGTAGCCTTCTCAGCCAACATAAACCAGAGTACAGCCATGTCATCTTTGGTTGTTTCAGTGCCTGATTCATGTATGACAGAACCATTCTCTGTGAGTCAGGGAGTTGCTTTGGCAGTAGTGTAGCAAGGATGGCATGAAGGTTCATAGGAGATTGCTAGGCTAACAGCTTAAGAGCCTTACAAATCTAGCCAATATAACCAGATTTTACTCAATATATGGCCCCTAGGGGCATGGATTTGTGCCTATGCCTTGAGTATCTTATAGACTGCCCCTGTCCATAAGGGACATAGGCACTACCCCAGGTGTGAATTTGTGATTCAATATCCATTGAGCCAAACTAGGTTTGAAGAGGGTAAGGGAAAGGCTGTTCTTAATGCAAACAGGAAGCCTGTTCTAAAGAAGGGCAATCTCTGAGACACGTATCTGTCTCTCCAGCATGTTTTGTTTGAGTCGCCAACTAAATTTAGATCCCTAGATCAGGTGATCCCTGTGCAGTTTAACTTGTGGATGTGTACCAGCTCCATCATGGCTGGATGTGTGAGTGCCTTGTAGGTCAGCCATAGGTCACCCCTTAATAGTCAGTAGTAGACAGAGTAATGGGATAGTGCTTTTAATATATCTACATAGCACATGTTGTTTACACATTGTTTTTGCTTTGTGAGAAGCCTTTGAAGTCACTCCAGCTGCTGTAAGTGCCTAGTCAAGTACATGCCAAATGACACATTGTACTGGATTATTGGTCTAATGAGGGCTGAGTACAGTGGGAGTATAACTTCCTTGGATATGGATGCCATGCCTTTACTTATAAGTTGTGCCACATGGACTGTCTTCCTCACCCCTATGGATACATAGCAGTCAAAATTCAGGCTTCTGTCTATCTGTGTACCTGGATCTCTCACCTCTGAGTCTACTCGTTGGGGTATGTTATTGATGTTGTCATTTGCAGGGGTATTTGACTTCCCAAAGGGTATGATGATGCATTTTTTGTAATTAGTTTTAGGTCATGGTTCTGGCACCAATCATTTGTCTGATCTAGACCCTCCTTAAGGATATCTACACCACTGGAGAATTCACAGATTGCCCTCAGCTTGCAGCCATCAGCAAACTTTGTCATCCAGAGGTCTTCCACATTAGCCTTGACTTCAGAGAAGTATGTTCCAAAGAGGAGTGGTCCCAGTACTGAGCCCTGTGGCACACCACTAGTAACTAGCCTCTTGCTGCATCTGGATTCACCCACTTTAACCACATGTGTCCTGTCCATGAGCCAATTAGCTATCCATCTGGTGATGCGGGGATTTATGCCGAGTTTTGTGAGTTTATTTATAATACCTAAGATGGAATTGTGCCAAATGCCTTGGCCAGGTCAAGGTAGCCAGTATGTATTGTTTTACCCTCATCCATGGCCTTAGTGACTTTCTCAATAAAATCTACCAGATTCAGTAGGAATGACTTGCCCTTGACAAAGCTGAATTGGATTAGGTCCAGTGTTTGGGAGTGTCCTATGTCATTATTTATCAGCTCCATGTTTATTCTTGCCATGGCCTTACATATAAAACTAGTCAAACTTATGGGTTTGTAATTTCCCAAGTCAGCAGATGGTCCCCCTGTATACATAGGGATGACTATTACTGTCCTCCACTCTTTCAGGACAAAACCATTTTGGAGTCCGTGATTAAAAAGAGATCGTAATGGGCCTGATAAGTCCTGATTTAAGCTGTTTAAGCTGCAACCTGGTATACTGTCAGGCCTCATTGAAGACGTGTTTTTAGTTTTCGACAGTGCAGTGGCAACCTGTTCTTGGTGATAATTGGCAGTGGAGTGGAGGAGGATATTTATTGGGGAAGAACTGGATGTGATGGGAAGGTGAAATTTGAGCTGAATTTGTTGGCCACCAGATTTGGTATATCTTCCAGATGAGTATAGGTGATGCCATCTACAACTATTTCCTCACATTGTTGGGTATTGCCCGTAAGATTGTGGACAGAACGGAAAAATGCCTTATGGTTATATTAGCTTTGGTGACTATTTTTACATCTAAGTCTGTTTTTCAGAGACTTGACCATTCCCTCATTCCCTCATTTAGACTAATGAGGGCTTCTTGCTGTGTTGTACACATTACTTCTTACCTCTCAACAGCATTTTTTTTCCCTTTGTTGTACAACCTATTAATACCATGGGCCCACCAAGATGGCTTGTTTTTGCAGTTTGACCTGGGTTTATTTTGATCTGGTACTGCCACTTCTGTAGAGTTGTTTATAAGGTCGTACATGACTTTTGTGTATGCATCTGCATAGATTTCTGTGTTTTTTTGATTTGGAGAAGATTGGAAACTAGCTATGTCATCCCTTAACAGGGGGTAATTTAAC
Source organism: Protopterus annectens (assembly GCF_019279795.1). Classification (NCBI taxonomy): domain Eukaryota; kingdom Metazoa; phylum Chordata; order Ceratodontiformes; family Protopteridae; genus Protopterus; species Protopterus annectens. Next base: position 425,812,653 of record NC_056740.1, on the reverse strand, counting down.
ACAGAGAAGTTCTTAAGGTTTTGGGGGTTAGGTAGGGGGACTAGGCTTACCTTTATTCCAAGGGAAACCACTTTGTGATCTGATCTTATCAGTAAGGACATCACATGGGGGGGGGGGGTTGCAGCACTCTCCTATTGTTGTGAATACCAGATCTGGAATATTTGTTCCCCCAGTGGGAGTGCGTACTAGCTGCTCCAGGGCATTTGAATTTACAAAGTCAAGAAATCTTTGGGTGATTAATGGAGGGGTAGTTAAAATCACCCATGAGTATGGCACTGGGCTGGATGGTGAGTGATTTTAGTAACTTTAGATATAATGTATGGGTTTCCAGGTTCATGGTGGGGGACCTGTAGCTAGCACTAATATAGTAATGGATTTTTCCCATGGTTAGATGGACATGGAGTAGCTCAAGCATACCATAAGTTCATAGGTTTATAGGTGTTTACTATGCTGTCATCCACAAGGCATACCTCTCAACTGTACAGATTTTCACAGAATGTCCAGATTCTTGCTTCATATTTTGGTCTGTTTCTCATAAAACTGTGGTTTTCTAGCAATTCATTGTCAAGTCATTGAGGGTTGAAGTCAGAAAATAATGACAGACATTTGAGTTTAGACTTCATACCTTTCAAAAAAGTAACGCTAATGCAAAATGTGTTATTCTATCAAATTTCTAAGTCTGTAAGAGCAATATTTAAAAAAGTGTCCCTATTTCTGGGCCTTTGTCTCTCCATTATTTATGGCTTTGTCCAGAGTTCTTGCTCTAAGAGGTTGAGAAGTATGCCACAAGGACTTTTTTAAGCCTAGCCATGCATCCCAACTCTCTGACAAGTTCTGGTACCCTTGATAAGTGTAAGTAGGGGCTTGGGAGATGAAGCATTTACAAGCAGGGGCCTGGGAGATGAACCATTCATGGGTTGCTTCCTTCAATTAGAGACATAGTTGCCAAACCAGGGATGAATTTCCTGTTGCACATCCAGTTATCCAAGTTGCACTTGAATTGGGTTAGGGAGGAACTCAGCTTCACATGAATGGGAAGCCTGTTCCGGAAACTGGGTAGTCTCTGGGATACATACCTGTCTCTCCAGCAGGTCCTGTTTATATCACAGGCAAGGTTTAAGTCTTTAGAATGGGTAATCTGCTGGTGTTTATTTTGTGGCTATGCAGGAGGCCCATCAGAATGAGGTCTGATAATGCCCTGTATGCCAGGCATAGAGCTCCCCTCAACAGCCTATAAGAGACAGAATACAGGGAAAGTGCCTTGAGGTGGTCTGCATAGGACATTTTACTTATGCCCTGTATTCGTTTAGTGAGGAACCTCTGTGGATGCTCCACTTGTTGGATATGCCTGGTTAGGTACATACCAAAGAGAGCATTGTACTCAATGATAGGTCTGATGAATGCCAAATACAGTAAAACAATGACTTCCTTGGACTTAGATGCCAAACCTTTGTTTATAAGTTGTGCAACATAAAATTATTTTCTCACAATTGTAGACATGTGATGGTCAAAGGCTAGATTATTGTCTATGTGTGTCCCTAAGTCCCTGACTACTGGGTCAACTCTAAGGTGTGTGTTGACAATATGATAGTTAAGAGGGGTGGATGACTTCCCAAAGGATATTTGGCATTTTGTTTTAGTCCATGGTTCTGACACCAGTTGTTTGTCTGTGTCAGCTTGTGCTGGAGAACTTTTGTGTCAGTGTGGGATTTAATGGCCGCTCCTAATTTGCAATCATCTGCAAATATAGTCAGCCAGAAACCACTGACATTAGCCTTGACTTCAGAGAAGTAAATGCCAAAAAGAAGGAGTCCAAGGTCCAATCCCTGAGGGACTCCACTTGTGACTGGCCTCTTTGTAGAGGTGGATTCCCCATTTCTAATGTCCTGTGTCCTGTCTGTGAGCTAGTTGGCTGTCCATCGGGTGACATACCAGTTTGTACCTAATTTCTGGGGTTTGTCAATGATTTCCAAGAGGGATAAAATGTCCAATGCCTTGGCCAGGTCAGTGAAGGCACTGTGTGCCATTTTGCCCTCATCCAATGCTTTGGTGACCTTCTCAAAGAAGTCCACCGGGTTGAGTAGGCATAATCTGCCCTTAATGAAACTAAACTGGATTGAGTCCAATGTTTGGAGGTTTACTATATCATTATTGATCATTTTCATGATAATTCCTTCCATGGCTTTGCATATAAGACTACTGAGACATAGGGGTCTGTAGTTTCCAGGGTCTGTAGATGTCCCACTTTTGTGCAGAGGGATGACTGTTTCTTTTCTCCATTCATGAGGCACGAAGCCTGTTTGGAGGCTACAGTTAAATTGCAATTCCAGAGGCCCTGATAGGTCATGTTTCATGCTAATTACAAGACATCCTGGGATATTGTCTAGGCCTATTGATGCAGTGTACTTGGCCTTAGAGAGAGCATTAAGGACCTATTCTCTAGTGATAGCAGGTGGAGTTATATTTGATGATATTGCCTGAGGGAAGGTTGAGGGGGAGAGAGGTGGTAAAGTTGGAGCTGAATTTATCAGCCAGTAGTTTTGCTATATCTTCTGGCTCAGTATAGATGACTCTATTTACTATGAGCTCTGCACAGAATTGTATATTACCTTTGCGGTTGTGGACATAGCTAAAGAATGCTTTGTCCTGGGAGGACAAATTTACCTCAAATTTGGGTTTGGTATACTTTATTTGCCCTCTGAGTTGTTTGTTTAGTTTGAGTGCTTTTATCCTGCTGGGTGCTGCACCTCCTAATTTTTGCCATGGTTTTCTTCCTTCTGTTTTACAGAATATTGATGCTGTGGTTCCACCAGGGTGGCTTGTTTTTTGAGTTAGTTCTGTACTTCTTCCTGGTGGGTACAATTTTCTCTGTGCAGCTATTAACATGTTTGTATAGGGTTTCTGTGAACAGTTCTGAATAGGCAGCAGTGCTCTCAGGGGTTATGGGAGGCTTAAAGTTTTGCCAGGTTATCACTTAATAGCAGAACGTTAACTTTAGAGTAGTTCCTGAATATCTCAGGTTTAGCTGGGGTTCCAGTTTTTATTTTTACTTCAAAGGAGACCATTTTGTGGTCTGACCTTACCAGGGCGGGCATTACAGTAGGGGGGTGTGCAGCACTCTGCCATATTACTGAGGACCAGATCCAGTATGGTTGCACCCCGGTTGGTGTATTGACAATCTGGTCCAGGGAGTTTGTGTTTACAAAATCCAGGAATCTCTGTGCCTGTATGTTTGCTATTGTATAGAATTCCCAGTTAATAGTGGGGTAATTAAAGTTGCTCATGAATATGGTATTAGTTTGGATGGTTGGTGTTTCCAATAAGTTTAAATGCATGGTGTGGGTTTCCTGGATCATAGAAAGGGACCTCTAGCTTGCAAGGAAGTGGTACTGTATTTTCCTAAGGTGATTTGAACATGAAGCAGCTCAAGTGCATTGTCCTCTTTGACCAGCCTTAAGGTATATTTATTTCTGATGTAAATTGAGACACCTCCCCTGTCTGTTTAGTAGCTGGTCTAAATGTGAGGAAGGCATTATAACCTTCCACTGTCGATGTGCTGTCCCCGGCTTTACACCAAGTCTCAGTGACTGCACAGATGCCAGCATTCTCTATGGTGAGGACAACTTCTAGAGAGTGGAGTTTTTTGTTTAGACTCCTAGCAGTGAGCAGTAATACCTTTAGATTTTCTTGGTTTTGATTTGCTATGTCAGAAGTGCTTTCAGTTTGGAATTGCCTAAAAAAGGCACTAAGAGGGAAGACAATGTTTGAGCTAATATTCCATAGCCTAGAGGGGGAGAGGTGCAGAACATCCCTGACAATGCAGCTTGGTCTGTTGACCATCTCCTTCAGTGCAGACAAATATTGCACTCCTTAGAATGACACCAGAAACTAAGCCAATTATTAAAGTCAGTCATCTTATGTTCGCATTGTGACATCATCCTTAGAGAAGGTAAAATGCTGCTAAATGCTAGGTTCATAACAGCCTGAGATACATATTCTGAGAGCTCTATGATGTCTCGCTTCATATATAGTCTAGGAAGGTTCTTCTCGGGTCATTTACTCCCACATGGACTATAACTGAGTCATATTGGTAATTGTGATCCAATGACCTGAGTGCATGTGTAATGTGGTAATTCTTAGCCCCTGATAAACAACTTACTGTGACTTTCTCCTTACTCAGCTTGTTGAGAGGGACATCAGTGTGTCTCATGATGGAATCTCCAATAACCAGAGTGTTATATTGTGTGGTGGTTTGCTTTATGGGCTTAGAAGTAGAGGCTCCATGAGATGTGGTTGTATGTGTTTTTGCGGGTGTTTTTTTTTTTGAAAGAGTGCATTTGGGGCTGCTGAGAGTGTTTGTTATGCATATTTCATATAGGAGGTCTTTGGGGTTTAGGAAGGTTACATTTAAGTGCCTCAGCATATGTAGGTCTATAAGTCTGCTTTGAATTGTGTGTGATGGGTACAGCATGTGTACTACTGACAACCTTATTGACATTAGGGGTACTTTTATGAGAGAGCTTTGCCTCCACTGACATTGTGTAAATACATCTCTCTTATACCATATCAGTTTGAGAATTAACTGGTTGTTAATAAGCATGAGGCAATTTCTACATTGCCTCAGGATACCCATATCCAACAAGCTGGCATCAAAGATAGTGGGAAAGTTCATATCCATGGCAACAGACCCTTTTTTATTGATCAGACAGTTGGAGTGAGAATATAAAGCAATGTCAGGACTATCCAGCTTGCAATTCTGGAGGCAGTGTTTGTCACTGCAAACTAGTTGTTCTGTGTGCAACTGGGCATTGGTGAAATTTCATCTGTGCTTTTACAGAAAAAATGTCACTCAAGGTCTCTGTGTCTATACAGGGCACTGCCAAACACTTGAGGGGAAACTAATAAGTAGACCCTGAAAATTTAAGGATAAAGTATTTAGGCAGATATACTGAAATTAGAAACATATCCAGCAGTACTTACTGAAAATAAAGAATTAGCTTGTCAAGAATGATGAAAAGAGGGGAGTCGCATGAATGGCTACTGCCTGGCTACTACTAGTGCTGGGCTCACCACAGCTTCATTCTGCTGGGATACAATGCTCCTTTGCTTCTTCTCTCACCAGAAGCAAAACATTAGCACCAATCCCAAGATGAGAAGCAGGCCACAGCCTGTTTGGTGAGCCACAGTCTTGTCCCAGATGATGCAAGGGTCTGTAGGCTTGTTGTAGCCTTTTCCTGGTAAATGACTTGAATAGCAGCCAGACCAATCAGGAACTTCAAACACAGACACACAGTCCCCGACCAGAAATTGTCAGGAATCAATGCACTCTGCTCAATCTATCACCAGGAGCAGAATAGAAGCACAGATTCCAAGCTGTCACCTATGAAGTAGTTATTAGGCATTCCTGTGATCAGCAGTCTCCAGGAAATAATGTCCCTGTGCTCCTTCTGTCACCAGGAGAAAACAGAATAACTAATCCTAAGATGACTACTGAGAGGCAGAATGTGGACTCAGTGGAGGCTGGTAACTTCAAATTAAAGGGGGGCTGCAGAAGACAGCTGGATGGGTGGGGCCAACTAGAAAGGGGTGGGGCTATGCTCAAAACCATAACAACTGGAACTTTAAATACGCTGCCCTAGGTGCCAAATCATCATTACGAGAGTCCAATCAAGACAAAATGAAGTGTAGAAGAAAAAAATATTTTAATGCATTGGCTACATGACAGCTTATTTAATATCAAGATGGAAACACAAAGGTCGTGAGGCATGAAAAATAAATTACTTTTTAAATACATTACTGGAATGCCAGTCAAAATCAAGAATAAAAAAAACAAACAGCACTCAAGTCAAACCACTCCTCCTTGCAGTTCAGTTCCAATTATAATTTATATTCAGCTTTATAAAATTACCAAGTAACATGCTGAAAGTAGCTCCACTTGTAAAAATGTTTCTTATCCAAAAAAGACCTGCTGCCTGACAACAATTATCTACTTGTTTCATAGGAAAAACATGATCAAAGTAAAAAATGAAAAGCAAACAGGAAACAAGCTCAACATACATTGCTTAAAGGATTACTGCACAGGTTATGGACCACACATAATAGATCAGCATTCTGTTTAGTTTATGGGTAAAGCCTGCAAAGATGACTGCAAGTCTCCAACAAAATGTAATGAGCTTCTGAAAATACTGTAATCCTGTCCTTTATTACAAATGATGTCATATGCATTTCATTACCCAAGGCTTATACGCTATCTAGATATGTAGGCTTTCAATATTGGTAATTCTTTAACAGTATGCTTATTAAAACTTATTTGCATCTTACAATCTTCGACAAGCTTACCTGATGGTCATTAAAGCACTGCTACCTAAACACAGAGCAACAGGGCACTATGACAGCATGCATTTCCTGAATAATAAGAAGCATAAATCAACAGTATAAAAACATGACAGAAAACTAGAACATTCTGCAAAATCAAAGACAGATGAAAAGCCACTGCCGTACTTGTGTCCCCAAGGGGAGAATACTCTGCACACTTATACTGCATAACTGCTCCTTGCCTTGCTTGGACACATCAAGAGTCACTACATGGGGGAGTGGGGTGCAACAAGTATGTCACAATTTGAAATGTCTCTGGCTGATGGTGATGGCTCTGACACTCACACCTCTCAACCTCAGAGCAAGAAATCTGGACAAAGCCATACATAGAAGTGGGACACAGGCCCAAAAATAAGGACAATTTTTAAATATCGCTCTTATAAACTTAGAAAGATAATAGAATAGTAGTAGGTCTTGCATTAGTATGAATTTTCTGAAGGGTATAAAATCTGAAAATCAAATGTCTGCCATTAATTTCTAACTTCAGTCTTTAATGATTTGCCACTAATTTGACAGAAAACCACAATTTTATGAAAAACGGACCAAAAATGTGATACAAACATATACAATTGCCACACAATACAGCTGGGAACCTGTCAAAGAAGGGACACCTTTTTAATATTAGTACTGTTAACTTGAGCAGCTGACAAAATTAGAGAATCTACATGTATTTCTGAAATAAAAGTAATCTATAACTCTGATCATCACAGTTATTTATAATTGTAAACCCTCCACGTTTTCTTCCAAAATTGCTATTTTGCGGAGGGATTATTAGAGGAGAGCAAAATTTTGAGCCCAAATTAGGGAGAGTTGAGAGGTTTGGATATTCCCAATTCTATAAAGCAATTTATTTGCACGTACCTCTCAACCTCTTAATGCAGGAAATCTGGACAAGGCCAAATATATTGGGGGAACATACAAACAGTACTAAAAACTGCTCTTGTAAACTTAAGACAGTTGATAGAATAACAGACAGTTGATAGAATAACAGGTCTTGCTTTAGCATGCATTTTTCTGAAGGTTACGACGTCTAAAATTTAATGTCTGTCATTATTTAGTGACTTTATTCCTAAATGATTTGCCAGAAAACCACACATTTTATGAAGAACAAACCAAAAATAAGAAGCAAAAATCTGTTCATTCTGCAAAAATCTGGACAGTTGAGAGGTATAGTTTAGCCTGGTCTGTCTTGAGTTAGCTAACCTTCCACCCTCAGAAAATCATGGTCGAATGGAGCCTCTTCCCTGCAGCCATTCCAGTGCCCCATTCCTTGGTTATTTCACCCCATTTACCATAAACACTAATGTGCATACTGCTTTACTTCTGCAATGATTTGGATTTCATTTGAAAGTTTTATTTTGCATTTTACAGCACAAACACTAATAAATATCTGCTAAACAAAGCAATGCAGTCTCACAATGAAAATAGACTTGGCATTAAAACTTGTCTGTCCTTGAAACTCGCATTCATTGAAACAGCATTGAAACCCACATTCGAAGAAAATACATTTGCCAGTGGCAGATAAAGATTAACTTTGGGCTGTTTTCAAATCATAGGCCCCTTGCACATGAAACATACACGTGCTCTTTGATAAACCTTCCTGATTGTATTAAATTATATTCCTTGTACAATATAGTACAGTTGTTAGAAGGCATTTTAAATTTATTGTTTTGAACATTTTTCCAGTAAACAATGAAACAAAATGCATGCACCAGTAATGACAAAACTGCCCATTTCAGTACATTCCCATCATAAAAGTCTACTCAGACTTCTACAGTCCACCAATATCAGTAAATATGCACAATCTCTGAAGTAGTAAAAGTCATCTAAATAATTCCACATTAAAGAAATCTGTAACTAATGAAGAGGTTGCTGCTAGCAAACAACTTTATATTTCATTGTTTCATCTACAAATAAAGTGCCTGTTGCCCCTGAGGAATAAATTGCTTATGTTGCATTAAAAAATGATAAGCTAGTAATATTGAAATAGGGAATGGATGGCAAATTAATAACAGTTTGATAGTTATTAGGTATCATCGCCAAAAAGGACTACAGCATCCACCCCCCTATACAACACAGTACAGTATCAGCAATGCATCTACCTACTGTGGGAGTAGAACCCACAGCCTTCTGCATCAAAAGCAAGTATACTACCTGTTGTGCTATTAACAATACAAGCCAACGCAGCATAAGCAGCACTAATCTTTTGTTCCCCTGCAGCTCTCAGCTCCTTGTAAAATCTACTCGATACTCAGCTGTATCGCTGAACTTTGCAGCACAAGAAATCTGGAAAAAGCCAACATTTCTTGGGGGGGGGGGAGACAAAAGCCCAAAAATCAGGGACACATTTTAAACATTGGTCGTATAATGTTGGAAAGTTGCTAGAATAAAATGCCGTGTTACCACCAGACATATCACTGCCAAGTCTGGAACCCAGGACGCTGTATAAAACAGTCAGAGCAACATACCACTATGCCAAATCAGCTGTTTTATTAAAAAGAGGAAGACTGAAACCTAAATGGCTACCATTTAGTGAATTCAGTTCTCATCATAGCTCTCAACCTTAGCACAAAAAAACTGGAAGAAGCCAATAATGGGGGAATACAGTAAAAAAAAATAGGGACACATTTCAAATATCTTTCTTATAAACTTAGAAAATTGCTAGAATAAAATATTTTGTATTGCCATGTGCTTTCTGAAGAATATGAAGTCTGAAATTCAAATGCCTGTCATTTTTATTTAACATTTGTTAACCAGGAAAGTCCGACTTGGAACAAAAGCCAATTTTCAGCACAGGCCCAGGGAGAAACACTCCAGACACATGTCTTTGTAAGATGAGAGGACATGCCGACTCCACACAGAAGGCATCCCAGCCAAGAATCAAACCAAAAAAGCTGTAGCTGTCAGGCAACAATGCTACCACTGCACCACTGACTGTGTAAGGAATCAAAAATACAGGTTTTAAGAGGAACAGAACAAATATGAGGCAAAAATTTGTACTAAGATGGGAGGACATGCAGACTCCACACAGAAAGCACCCCAGCCAAGAATCAAACCAGAGAAGCTGTAACTATCAGGCAACAATGCTACCATCACTGACTGCACCACTGACAAAAATATAGAAACCACGGATTTTATGAGGAACAGAACAGAACAGAACAAATATGAGGCAAAAATCTCCAATTTTTTTACAAATGGTGGTGGGTAGGGAATCCAGGCCCTTGCCACCTACATACAAGGTACACAGTTCAAGCCTGAGGTATTCCCTACCACACCACCATGAGTTCTCTCTAGCCACCAGTATATAGCAACTGGGGCATTACACATACATACACACACACACACACACACACACACACACACACACACACACACACACACACACACACACACACACTAGAAGCTCACCTTCATCTCTTTCCTGCCGATGAGCCCGAGCACATCCATTGAGCCAAGAAATCCGGTCCTCTACAATACCCATTGAGCCCTGTACTGTAGACAAGAAATCACACTAATGAAGTCCTGTGCACATTAGCTGCAGTGCTAGTTAAACATGATTGGTCCAGCGCACCTCGTTAGCTGCTGTGCTAGTTAAAGGCACCTTGATTGGTCCAGCCTGCTGCTGCTGCAGTCCAGAGTGCCTCCATTCTGTGACGTCAGCACCGCACAGGCTGATGGGCATCTGCAGGGTAGAGATGCCTTTCTCCCTATCTAGACTGCTGAGAAAGCAGTCTGAGAGTGTTCCTGTGCATGCATGCATGCGTGGAGTACTTCCAGGAATTGCGGTGATCATAACATATTTTCTTTACTTTGTTTTTGTGTTTCTTTACTTTTACTTTTTTGTTTTCTAGGTGGGAGGGCTGCAGTCCTGCAGTCCTATAGCATGAGCCGCCCCTGTAATTGGTGGTCTTGCAATAGATGTTCCAAATTTTAAAGGTTAGATGAAAAAATGGGTTAATATCATACATACTGCAGTGTGCACTAAGTAATTAGACATGAAGGATGGAGTAACTTAAGCTTTAGTGTCTAAGTGGACAGCCACTAATTTTAAAAGAGCACAAAAGATTGAAAGGGGCTAGACATTTTGTATTCTGGTTCTATGGAATACAGTGGAATGGCCAATAAATTTACATAGTTGAAGGGGAGTGATTTCACAAAATGATAATTTTGTGCTTATTCATAACAGCCAGTGAAAGGGGAGATGGAAGGAGAGGGAAGGAGATATGATTTCAAATTAACATAAGGGGCAGGCAACTAGAAAGGGAGTTGTGTTTAAGAATACAACAGCAACACGGTGAGAGGACGGGGAATTAAACATTTCTGTGTGTGTCACAAGAGACACAGTTGTGGTCTCTTTCCAAGTTTTAATATGCAGTTATAAGCAGAATACAAGTAAAACACAGTGTAAACAAAACAAATCACAGTATATAAAACAGAAGAAGGCAATTAAGTAATACAAAATACAAGAAAGCAACAGCAAACTGTCCTTTCCCTCCCAGCAAGCTGTAGCAGAGTCTGGTTGAGCTTTTCCAGTAAAGCTTTGAAATGCTTTATTTTACTCCTTAAATAAAAGGTTTAATATTTTACTCCCCCTCATTTCACAGTTAACTAACCTTAACTGACCTGTTCTAACTTCTGTGCTACTCATTAATTGACCTTTTCTAATTTCTACTGGACTCACAAGAGACAAAGCCATGGACTCTTTCCTAGTTTTAATATACAATTAAAAGCAAAATACAAGTAAAACACAGTGTAAAGAAAACAAATCACAATATACCAAATAGAAGAATGCAATAAAGTAATACAAAATACAAGAAAACAACAGCAAGCTAACCTTTCCATCACAGCAAGTTGTGGCAGATTCTGGGTGAGGTTTTCCAGTAAACCAGCCATGAGGTGTGATTATCCTTCATGTGACCAGCCTTGAGCTGTGCTTAGTCTTAGTTACCAGCCTTCAGGTATGCTTATACATTTAGATAGATAAACCTCCACGTTTTGCTCTTTCATGTTCAGTGATGGTCAGAAAGTATGAAAGGTGTTATATCCATGCACTGCCAGAGTCATTTCCATGGCTTTGAAACATGTTTCATTAACTGCACAAACATCAACATTCTCTAGGGTAAGGAAAAGCTTCCAGGGAGTGCAGTTTCTTGTTGAGATTCCTAGCACAGAACAGTAATACCTTTATCTTGTCCTGTGTAGCTTTTGTTATGTTGGAAGGTTTGAATGGGGAAGTTGCCCTGGGCACAAAGTATTATGGTGCCTTTCCGTACCAGCATTTCTGAATACTGGTGCAGAAACGCATTTCAAAGTGATTTTTTTTCTTTTTCTCTTCTTTTTTTTTTTTTTTTTTTGGTCACTTTTCAATGAAAGAGCGGTGAGATGTGGATCTGGCTGTAGTAAGCCAATCACTGCAATGTAAAGATTTGCTTACTACAGTTAACTGCATTTTTTCCTTTTTTTTTTCCTTATTTTTCAATGGAATTGCAGGGTGGTGGGGTGGAGCTGACTGTAGTAAACCAACTGCTACAATGTAGCAACCAGCTTAATATAGTAGTGTTATTTTTCTTTTTCGAGCTAAGGGGGGTGGGGTGCTACATCAAAAACCAACACTGGGTGCTAGATGGTCCCACTACACCTCTACAGCTTCTTGGGATACCCAGTGAGAAGGACAGCTTGACAGGGCAGAAGTGACTTTTCTCTGAGTCAGTCCTCAGCCAAACGTTTGCCTGCAAAGGAAAAACAAAAGGTTAAATATTGTTCATCTGAAGACAGATAAATAACGAAAGAGTTTTACCGTTTCTATCTTGAGTCAAGAATAACACTTCATGATGTGCAAAGTACTGGTTTATTCCATAAACAGCGCTGGGACACTGCCTTCACAAAATTTCAGATCAGTTTAAAAACAAAGACTAATAGTACTACATACAGTGGATATAAAAAGTTACACACCCCTGTTAAAATGTCAGGTTTTGTGATATAAAAAATGACACCACAATAAATAATTTCAAAACTTGTCCCACATTTAATGTGACCTATAACCTGTACAATTCAATTGAAAAAAAAATAAATCTGTTAGGGGAAAAAATATAAAAAATAAAAAAAGGTACAATAAACTGTTTGCATAAGTGTGCACACCTTTAAACTAATGCTTTGTTGAATCACCTTTTGATTTAATTACAGCATTCAGTCTTCTTGGGTACACACCTGCCATCAATTAAAGAGACTCTGATTAACCCCAAATAAAGTTCAGCTGTCCTAGTAGGATTTTCCTGACATTTACTCAGTTGCCCTCTACTGCAAAAGCCACGGTTCAGGGAGAGATTACAAAGCATCAAAGAGGTCTCATTGTTGAAAGGTATCAGTCAGGAGAAGGGTACAAAAAAATTTCCACAGCATTGGATATACCATGGAACACAGTGAAGACAGTCATCAAAAAGTGGTGAAAATATGGGACAACAGTGACATTGCAAAGAACTGGACGTCCCTCCAAAATTGATGAAAAGACAAGATGAAAATTGGTCAGGGAGGTTGCCAAGAAATCTACAATAACACTGAAGGAGCTGCAGGAATTTCTGGAAAGTACTGGTTATGTACTACATGTGACAACAATCTCCAGTATTCTCCATATGTCTAGACTATGGGGTAGGGTTGCAAGACAGAAGCCTTTTCTTACACAGAAAAACATTCAGTCCCAGCTAAAATTTGCAAAACAGCACATAAAGTCTCCCAAAAACATGTGGGAAAATGTGTTATGGTCTGATGAGACCAAGGTTGAATTTTTTGGCCTCAATTTCAAAAGGTACGGTTGGCACAAAAACAACACTTCGCATCACCAATAGAACACCATCCCCATTGTGAAGCATGGTTGTGGCAGTATCATGCTTTGGGGTTGCTTTTCTTGAGCTGGAACTGGGACTTTTGTCAAGGTGGAGGAAATTATGAACAGTTCCAAATACCAGTCACTTTTGGCCCGAAACCTTCAGGCATTTGCTAGAAAGCTGAAGATGAAGAGGAATTTCACCTTTCAACACGGTAATGACTCCAAGCATACATCCAAATCAACAAAAGAAGGGCTTCACCAGAAGAAAATTAAAGTTTTGCAATGGCCCAGCCGTATCCCAGACCTAAATCCAATAGAAAATCTGTGGGGTGGCCTGAAGAGGGCTGTGCACAAGAAATGCCCTCACAATCTGACAGATTTCCAGCATTTTTGCAAGGAAGAGTGGGCAAATATTGCCAAGTCAAGATGTGCCATGCTGACAGACTTCTACCCAAGAAGACTGAATGCTGTAATTAAATCAAAAGGTGCTTCAACAAAGTATTAGTTTAAGGGTGTGCGCACTTATGCAACCAGCTTATTGTATGGTTTTTATTTTTTATATCTTTCCCTAACAAATTGGTTTGTTTTTCAATTGAATTGTACAGGTTATAGGTCATGTTAAAGGTGGGAAAAGTTTTGAAATGATTTATTGTGGTCTCAATTTTTAACAGGGGTGTGTACACTTTTTATATCCAATGTATATACATTTTCTTAGCAATTTCATGCACACGGAATCTTGTAACATAGCTTGTAACAAATTATACAATTTTAGAATAATTTGTGCCCTCATACTTCTTGCTTAGAGCGTCATGTCAGCACTTGAAAAATATGTCATTTTAAATCACAGACCGCCTGACCTAACAATCTGTCTTTTGACCTTGTGTCGTTCAGTACCAGTACACACTATCTTACATGCATTTTTGTAATGATTCATTTCCCAGCTTGAGAAGGCCAGAGCTTACAAAAGATTATTGGCAGATTGTTTTCTTTCCTCCCTCCATTACATTCTGAAATCAAACCCCTTTAAACATAGTAGCCCCCCTTTAACTCCTTAGCACTTACTTTGCCTTTAATTTTCTGTCGGTATAGTATAATGTGATAATGACAAGAGAATGCAGTTGTAAGGCATTTCACATATAAAGTTACAACTTATGTGAAACTGTATTTTGTATAATCATGCATATATATTATATTTTCAACATAAACATATTATAAACATTTTATTTGACTCAAGCTTCAAGTTAATATGCATTTTGTGAAGAATAATCACGAGACAATATATTTTTCCATAACAACATTTCTTTTAGAAAAGATGATTTCCTTGTCTCAGCCAGGCAATTATTATAGGTTATCAATCCTGATAATCAGAAATTCTCACTTGAGGGCAATGTGAGTAAAACATTTCCACAGGAAGCTTTATCAGAGAATTCTGACAAAGACAGAGACAGGGCTTCCTCCTCTGCAGAATCTCAAGTCTAACACTTTGCTTGTGTGGAAGGTCTGCCCTCTGCAGCTCCTTTAGAGGAACTTTTCTTTTTCTCAGACTATAGCCAGGATGAATGAGGTGTTTTTGTGGGAATAAGTGGATGTTCTCCCTGAAATGAGGAGATTTTATGATATGTTACAAGTAGATACATATCATTCTGCAAGTTACAAGTAGATACATCTCATTCTACATGTTACAAGTAGATACATCTCATTCTACAAGTTACAAGTAGATACATCTCATTTTATGTGTTACAAGTAGATACATCTCATTCTACATGTTACAAGTAGATACATCTCATTCTACAAGTTACAAGTAGATACATCTCATTCTACAAGTTACAAGTAGATACATCTCATTTTATGTGTTACAAGTAGATGCATCTCATTCTACGTGTTACAAGTAGATACATCTCATTCTACAAGTTACAAGTAGATACATCTCATTTTATGTGTTACAAGTAGATACATCTCATTCTACATGTTACAAGTAGATACATCTCATTCTACAAGTTACAAGTAGATACATCTCATTCTACAAGTTACAAGTAGATACATCTCATTTTATGTGTTACAAGTAGATGCATCTCATTCTACGTGTTACATCTCATTCTACGTGTTACAAGTAGATACATCTCATTCTACATGTTGCAAGTAGATACATCTCATTCTACAAATTACAAGTAGATACATCTCATTCTACATGTTACATCTCATTCTACAAGTTACAAGTAGGTACACCCATCCCTGCTACTGTACTAGCCATGGAGGATGTCTTTAATGCTGCCTGTAATAATCCTGATTCTTAGCTTTCAGTTCCAGAAAGGTAGATGTACTTTATAAAGTTTCTCAGTCTAATAAATATTTAGTTTCTCATTTTAGGTCAAATCCTGCTACTGTTTCTACATCTTTGCCAGCTGGGAATAAAGTGCAAGTATCTTACAGTTCTTCCCTTGTATGTAAAGTATCGGACAGATTTGGTAACAGAATATTATAGTCTTCCACTTTGGTGTACAGAATTCTTAATTATCAAGCACAAATGTGAACGTTTATTCTGTTGTGTACAGACAGGTGGAGGGAATTATTCGCAACACTTCCTTCAGAAAGTTGTCCTATCTGAATTCTAGTGTTTGTAATCTTTTTCAAGTATCTAAACATGCATTAAAAGAGTGTGCATGATTGTGACTGCTACAGCATTTAGGAGATATGTGTGGGTATGTAACCAAAAGAAAATTAATCAAGGGAGTCTCAAAGATTTTTCAACACCCCCTTTATAAATCTCCCAAACTCTGTTTTCCTTTTCAAAAGCAAAACAAACCATCCCTGCCTTCTCAGGGCAAACAAAGAATAAAAAAGCGAGATTGATGTTTAACATGTTCCATGTGTCAATGCCATGTGAAACTCTTGTTACACTACTGCTATAAATATCCATGACATGTCAATCTATTTACCTTCACTGCTCTTCTCTTTTGACAGTTTGTTACCTCAACCGTTATTTAATTTATTGTTTAAATATGTTGCCTTGGTTGCATATACTCTTGTAATGTACTCATACTTATGTATACATCCCTCTGTGTTCATGTTCTTTGTGGAGCTTTTTTCCCTGGGCCTCCACTGAAAATGGGCTCATATTAGCCCAGTGGACTACCCCAGTAAACAAATGCAAATAAATAAATGGCAAGATGGGAATAACAAGAAACAAAGCGTTTCCCAAAAAAGGTACAGTCTAATACTTCAGATCGACTATACCAACATTCTATCCTCATCGCCGAGCTCTCAAAATCTGTCCCAGAAACTGTCTCTTTACATTCCTCTTTGTTAATAGGTTGTGACAGACTCTTGGGTGTTGAAAATGGTGCTGGGGGGTTACAGCTGACACTGGATTCAAAAACCTCAAGTCCTTTCATACCTGTCAACAGCTTAGTGCAAGAAATCTGGACAAAGCCTAAAATAAAGGGGGGACAAAGGCTCAAAAATAGGGACAAACTTTAAATATTGCTCTTGTAAAGTTAGAAAGTTGTTAGGATAACAGGTTTTCTCAATGATATGAAGTCTGAAACTCAAATGTGTCATTATTTAGTGACTTCAATCCTCAGTGATATGTCAGAAAACTAAATTTTATGCTTAACAGACCAAAGATATGGGGTAAAAATCTGGACATTCTGCAAAAATATGGACAGTTGAGAGGTATGCCTCCTTTCAGTAGAATTCCTCTCCACCCACCAAACCAGACAGAATGTTTTCCTCAGGTTTGTCAATAGTTTTCCTCCCTAGGAATCCAGTAAACAGTGCCTTTAGATCAGAAGGGCATAGGCCTCTAATCCAGAATGTTTGTGGTACCAAAGAAAGAGCTTTCATGGAGACCATTCCTAGATCTGCCTTCTCCCAATCTGTTTGTGAAAGTGACAAAATTCAAAATGCTGACCCTTCAGAATCTGTTACCTCTCATTCCTTCAGGGAGTTTTATAACATACGATCTAAATGATGCTTATCATCACATTCCCAAAGCTACAGGCTTCGGGAACTTCATCAGATTTTCTGTGTCTGTGTCACGTTATCAGTTCCCTGCATTACCCTTTGGGTTATCCGCAGCTCCCAGGGTGCATACGAAGTTTCCAGCTTCAGTTGTAGCTCACTGCAGGCTTCATTGCATTCACACATTTCCTTATTTAGATGGCTTGCTTACCTGTGTAGAGGCTTTTTTCCAGATGTTGAGTTGTTAGCAGGTTTTTTATTTCCTCTTACCAATCTGGGGTTCCAGATAAATATTCAGAAATCCCCCTTGACTCCATTACACATAGGACTGTATTTCTGTCATCTATACACCTCTAAACCAAAAGTTCTTTTGACACATGAGAAAGTGGATTTTCATCTGGAAACTTTCCTGAGTTTCTCCAATCAGTCTCAGACCTCTACAAGAAAATGTTACAGAATTCTAGGGTTCATGGCTTCTATGATTCTCATGATTCTTCTTGCAATGTTGCATAGGAGAAAAATTCAGTGGTTTCTAAAAAAATATATTGACCCAACATTTGTATCCACTGGAATTTCAGATTCCAAGCTAGGGATAGCTAATAAAAAAAAAAAAAAAAGTGTTG
The DNA here is from genome assembly GCF_019279795.1 of Protopterus annectens. Classification (NCBI taxonomy): domain Eukaryota; kingdom Metazoa; phylum Chordata; order Ceratodontiformes; family Protopteridae; genus Protopterus; species Protopterus annectens. The sequence continues at coordinate 425,794,872 of NC_056740.1, read as the reverse complement.
GCACAACAGTTGCAAGCAAACTCAGGTCTCCCCTTTTCTCCTCATATTCCAAGCCAATTTCTAACCACATGTGCCTTAGATTTTGCTTAGGGGGCAGTTTCCATGGGAGTAAAGGTGTAAAGTCTGTGGAAGTCTTTGGACTGACTACAATACATTAATGTCAAAGAGGTGCTGACTGTGATTTATGCCTTGAAGTCTGTTGTCGGTATGTGGTACATAAAGAAATAACAGTGCACCAGGTCTTACACTCAGTGCAGGCTGGTCTTGATGGCTTAGGAGGTAGTGTTACATCATTTGGTAATCATCCAAGCATCTTACTTTCTGTCAGAGAAAAATGTAGTGGCAGACTAGCTGAGCAGGAACAGGATAAACCCTCAGAAATAGAAATTGAATGAGGGGATCTTCCAGGAATTGATCCAGTTATGGGAAACATCTCAAATAAATCTTTTTTCCTCCCTTCAAAAGAATAAACAAATTCTGCTCCTAAGTTCAACAGGAAATAGTTGCCTTTTCATTCCCATGGTTGGGAATGTTCCTTTATGCCTTTCTACCCTTACTGCTGATATCCAGGGTGACTGAATATTCAGAAGGACTCCCCAAAATCATTGCGGTAACTCCTTTTTGGCCCAGGCAGCACTGTTTCTTCCTTCTTATGGAAATGACCAAGGGCAATTACCACAAGCTTCTTCATAGATTGGACCTACTAACACAAAGAAGGGAGGAGTTTAATGTGTCCCAGTCTCAAACAACGTCAGTTAGCTGCCTGGATGATTCAGTTCTGATATCTTTTATCTCTTTCATGAGAACATGCAGCCGGTACTAAAGGATGTGAAAAACTTACTACTAGAAATGCTACACTCATCAGTGGAGAAGATTTTCTAAATGCTTCCTAATCAATAACCAGGGTCCTGTCAGCGATTATGTACCACTGGTGCCGGAATAGTTATATGAATTATTATCCTATGACCTGTCTTTTTCCTCCATCAAGGTATATCTTGTGACCATTTCAGCACATCTACCAACGAATCCTCCTTTTTCTTCTCTGATTTAGTGAAAGAGTTTATAAAGGGAATTTTACACCTGAGACCTCCTTGTAAACCGATGAGTCTTTCTTGGGATTTTAACGTTATGTTAGAAAAGTTAACTGTCTTCACCTGAACCTACTCATCAAGCAAGTTAAGGTTAATTACATGGAAAACTGTACTTCTTTTTGCTCTGACATCTGCAAGAAGAGGATCTGTGCATCTGTGCTGCACGTAAATCCTCTAGGAAAGCAAATCAGCGATTTGTCTGTTATAATGAGACAAAGAATGACAGCCAGTGTCAAAACAGACTATTTTAGGTAGTTCTCCTATGCTATTGCATTTTATTATATGCACCATGATAACTCTATCCCAGGAAGTATTAAGGCACATTGGCTTATTTAGATATTTATTTATTTATTTATTTATTTATTTGTTTATTTTACATTTGCTTACTGGGAAAGTCAGAATGGACACAGGTCCTTTTTCACAGGAGGCCCGGGGAGAAAAGCTCCAAGGAATGCACATATAATATAAAAATGCAGAATATAGTTGTAGAAGTAAAAGCATAAAAGGAAATTAATAAGAACAAAATAATGATTACAATAAATGATCTGCATAAAACTTTGACATTTGTTATGATAAGATTTTTACATATATGTTATTGCCATATGTATGACAGGATTCAGAGGAGTTATACGTTATGCACATATAGTAGCTGAATTCCAATTGACTGTTTCTTTGGGAAAAGCCATTTTAAAGGTTAAGAACAAATATCAACATTGTTGTTACAGCAGAAACTCAATTTGCATCTCAACAGACAGTAATTTCTTTAATGGTATTCGTTAATGGCATAAGTTCTTTAATGGCATTTTGCAAAGGTGTAGACTCTAGAAGTATTCTAGAGGAAGCTAACTAGTTCTCTGTCTGTATTTTCATAAAGGATTACAAACTGGATTTATTTTCCAGGTCCAGGATAGGCTTTGCTAAGACCATTCTCCAGGGGCTGCTGGATCTATATCCTTCATCCTCCCAGGTTGGATAGGCTTTGGTAATCAATCCATATAGTCTAATGGCTACTGCAGCAGCGAGAGTGATGAACATGGTACAACTGTATAAGTTGCACTTACCATAACAGTAGATATTCAAATTCCAATTCCTCACTGCGGCAGTACTCACACCACTCTCCATTCCCCTTCTTCTGTATATAGTACTGGTTGGAATACACATTTGTTTCAGGATGAGCATGCACTTTCTGTCTTTATAGGAAAGAAAGTCCTGAAGAAAGCTTTTCTCTTACTGCTTACTTTCCTCCTTGGGGTTGTCCAATCAGTGGTCAGATTACTTCCCTCCTTGGGGTTGTCCAATCAGTGGTTAGAATGAAGGTGTGAGAGGGAGCCAGAGTTTGGTGAAGCTAATGGCTACTGCAGCAGTGTTGAATTTGAACATCTACTGTTAAGGATAAGTGCAACACAGAATATTATCTTCTATCTTGACAGAGACTTAGAAATAGATCACTTACCTCTGTCTACCATCTGGCTGCTTATTAAAGTACTCCAGACATAGGACACAAACCATGAACAACTAATTTGAAGATATTCAGGAAGATGGCCTGGAAAGGTAGCTTTGTGATTCATTATCAGTCCAATTACTTCCAGCAGATGTTAACTATACATTTGTAATTAGGAAACATAAATATGAGCAGACTTCATATTTGACTCTGATGTTAGGAATATCAGAGTGGTATGGGTTCTATGCATTGAGTGAGTTTTTGGGATCATGTTCCAAGCACCAGCAATGCCCAGCAGCATTTGAAGGGCACTGCACTCCTTTCAATGCAATATTAAACTAATATTTAATTTTCCTGAGTTGGTCGTAGCTCAAGTTGATGTTAAAGATATCATGGGTATTAAAAAGAGAAAATGTATTTTGCTGATGAACTGTTACATTATTTAGCACATGATGCTTATTCACAATGATTTAATACAGGATTAACAGCTCCGTTTTTTTCTGTTATAACATAGCTCCTCTTTCAATTGTTCTTTAACCTTATGAGTTACTGCTACCTATTTGTAAAGGGCAGTGACAGTCAGATGGACTCTGAGTCCCTACCAATACCAACCAATATAACAGGAAAAAGATGGTGGCAGAGAGGGTTTACTATCACATAGTCGATCGCACTTTGTGCAGTTGACATATGTGCGAAACCTGATTTGCATAACTGAAAACACAAGCACCACAATGTCGAACTATGTAATAGTGAACATTCGCTACAACAAGGTCAGACATTGTGGTGCAGATCCCACTAAGAATCGGGAAATGTACCCTTTCCTTCACTGTAGTGCGATCTCGGGAAGTTCTGGTTTAAGCACTTGGGCTTCAGGCCAGTTATTTTACATTAAGAAGGTTCGTGGTCTGCACTCTTTTGGGAGGAGAGGCTGGACTCTGCCCTTCTGAGCTGGGAATTTCTGGTTAAAGGCTTATAGTGCCTGCATATTTGAACTGTTTCTTACTGAAATTGGTACACCTTGTTTGCTGTAGCATAGACTAGATCCAGGCCTGCTGAATCTAGCTTTCTTTGTATGCTTGTTGTTTGTTTGCTTGTTATTTCCCTGAAATGCTAATTCCACCTAAAATGCAGCTTTTCAGTGCTTCTGTGGATCCCTAGTGATATCTGCATTGCTTACTGTACTTATTTCCTTGTTTCACTTGAAAGAAAGTTACTGTTTGTCGTTTTTGCATTTAAGTTACCTGTAACACATTGCATTTAAGTTACCTGGCACTTGCTCACTAAAGCAATTATATAAGTCAGCACTAAGAAATTGAAAGCACTACACCCTCACAAACTCACCTTGTTCTCCATTGGCCCTTTTTTCAATTATAAAGGAATTCCCAATACTATTCTAGCATGTCCAAAGATCAGTTGTCAATCTCCTCTCCAGTCCAGCTGGTGAATCTGGGAATCTGCAGGCAATGTTACAACTGCCTCATGTACACAGACAACTCTCTCCTCCTCCCAACAAATTCCAACACATGTGAGAGATGCAACCATATAGCCAAACTGGAGGCTAAGCTCTCTCAACTCAGTACTGGCGTAACCAGTCAGGAGGAGAAGGAAACCACACTCACTACAATTCCAGTCTCACATAGACCTACCACGACAGCAAACCAAACACATAAAAACACAAAAACATACTCGGAGGCTCTAAATAAAAATCTGCCTAAGCAGCAGAGACCTCCAAAGCAGACACCCAAGCAACCGCTACCCCAAAACAAAACACGTGCAACACATAGCTCACAAAGCCAGTGTGCCGAACAGTCACAGCCCTTAAGGCTAAACAACACACCTGATACACTTGTAATAGGTGACTCTATCGTCAGGCACACTGACGTCCCGCTCACCAGGCTGAACAAGGAGAAGGTCATGGTGAGCTGCCTGTCGGGCGCTAGGATCCGCTACATAACACAAGCACTCAGGTCACTCCAAGGCAAGTACAAATATGACTCGGTCATTGTCCATGCTGGTGTGAATGACCTGAGATGTACCTCCCTGGACTACATGAAAAGAGACATAGAGGAGCTCTCTGAGCATGTAGCCCAGGCTGGTATGACCCTGACCTTGAGTAGCATCTTACCCTCACCAAGAATGATGCCACAATATGAAGACAAGATGATCAATTTCAACAATTGGCTTAAGTACTGGTGTCATTCAAAGGGGATCCAATGCCTGTCAGCCTGGGATGACATGCTCGACAAGCCACGATGCTTCACTAGGGACGGCTTGCACCTGCCACCCCTGGGCTTTCGGATATTGGCAAAGGCTCTTGCTTCCCCCATAGTGCCTTTTTTAGGCAAGGCTCAAAAGACAAAAGAACCTCCATAGGTATCACAAGGGATAAGAAACTAAGAGTAATGCTACTCAACGCCAGAAGTCTAAACCTCAAGATGCACGCACTCGAAACTCTCCTTAGCATGGAGAACATCGATATCTGTGCAGTAACAGAAACCTGGTTCAAGGCTCCCGAGAGCACTCCAGCACTACCAGGTTATACCTCATACCATGCTTTTCGGCCCCAAAACTTGGACCGGACCACAAAAGGAGGGGGAGTATCAATATTCGTCAAAGATACCCACACCTCCAGGTTGGTGGCACAGCATGAAACATCAGAGACTATCCATGTGCAACTAACAGTGGGTAAAACTGCCTTCCAGTTTATAGCCTGCTACAGACCACCCTCCCAAACCCAGGAACCCCACTCGGCCTTCCTGAGAACACTGGAAAATATGAAGGTCTCTCCAAACACCATTATATTGGGCGACTTCAACTACCCAAACATAGACTGGGAGCATTACACTACCTCCAACACCCTAGCCCAAAGGTTCCTAGAATTTATAAACTCAAATGCTATGGAACAACTTGTTACCACTCCCACAAGAGGGGAAAACATACTGGACCTGATCATCACCAACATGGAGACTCTATGCTCCAGACCAGAAGTGTATCCCTCACTGGTAAGATCAGATCATAAACTAATCTCACTGGATATTCACATCCCGACCCCACCCCCTGCCCAGAAAACCACAGTGAAAAACTTCTCTAAAGCAAATTTCACACTCCTCAAAACCGAGGTGGAATCCTTCAAAGCCCCCGAGCCTGTGGAAAATACGGCCTAGACCACAGAATCCTTTATAAATGCATTCTATGAACACCTTCAGGAATGCATGGATCATGCAATCCCAAATAAAACCAAGACCCAATCCTCCAAAGGCAGATGTCCTGTCTGGTGGACCCCAGCCATAAACAAACTATACAATACAAGGAGGAAGCTACTACATGATAGAGCAAAATCCCAAAAAGGGAAGGCATCTCTGATCAGTATTAGAAAAAAACTACGGGCACTCATAAAATCGTCTAAGGCCAACTTCGAGAGAAAAATTGCACAGGACACTAAGGATAATCACAAGGCTTTTTTTAGTTATGTTAGGAACCTGGGTGGGAATTCCCAGATATGCTCAGAATTAGTCCAAAATGACAAAAAAATACATCGAACCCACAGACATTGCCAACATCCTAGCTGACAGGTTCAGCGTAAACTCCCCCCCCCCCACCAAAAGGGCAAATATCTATCCCAGCAGAGTGCTGCCCCCCTGACATCTCAGATGCTCAGGTAAGAGCCGCCCTCTCCAAAGCAAAAAACACAGCATCAATGGGACCAGACGGTATTCCGGGCTGCGTCCTACATGAACTCCAAGAAGAGCTAAACCCTAACATAAAACTACTGTTCAGTCTCAGCCTTACTACAGGATATGTACCCAAAGAGTGGTGTACAGCAACAGTGGTCCCTTTCCACAAAGGTGGTGCCTCAGCAGATCCTGGAAACTATCGCACCATAAGCCTGACTAGCTTGGCCTGCAAAGTTATGGAAAGGATCATCATGGACCTCATAAATAAAGATATTGGGGATCTACAGATACTGGATACTACCCAGTTCGGCTTTGTTAAGGGCAGATCCTGCCTCTTAAACCTGGTCGATTTCTTTGAAACAGTCACCAAGGCCATTGACGAGGGGAAGGTGGTCCACACAGCCTACCTGGACCTCGCAAAAGCCTTTGATACAATACCCCACTCGGGCATTATAGATAAGCTCACCAGCTTAAATATAAACCCCTATGTCACTAGATGGGTTGCAAACTGTCTCAAGGACAGAACCCACATGGTTAGAATTGCTGGAGCCATGTCAGACTCCAAACCAGTTACAAGTGGCATCCCACAAGGCTCAGTCCTGGGACCTCTCTTGTTTGGTATATATTTCTCGGAGGTACAGGCCAACACGGAAGGACTGTAGATGACCAAGTTCGCAGATGACTGCAAACTGGGCGCCATAATCGACTCTCCAGCTGACACAAGCATCCTCCAAAAGGGCCTCATAGAAACAGACAACTGGTGCCAGAGCCATGGCCTCAAGCTAAATGCCAAAAAGTGTATAGTCATCCCCTTTGGCAAAAACAAAGTGCCCACAAATTACCACATAGGTGGTAATGCATTAAGTACAGAAGAAGTAATTAGGGACCTGGGGACCCAAGTTGATAGCAATCTCTCATTTGACAATCACGTGGCCAAAGTGGTTAGAAAAACATTTTATATAGCCCACCTAATCATGAAGGGATTCACATCTGGATCAGGGGAGGTCATCGTGCCTCTTTACTCATCCCTTATCAGGCCCATAATTGAGTACAATGCCCCTTTTGGGATGTACCTTACCAGACACCTGCAGCAACTGGAAAGACCCCAAAAGTACCTCACCAAGAGGATCAAAGGGCTCAAACAGATGCCATATGCTGCCCGGTTAAAGAAACTCCAGCTCTACTCAGTGGCATACCGCCTGCTCAGAGGCGATCTGTGCCTGACGTATAAAGTCATGTCCAACCCGGAATTAATGGACATGCTGCACCTCAGAAAATCTAAATCCCATCAAGCTACACGCTCGAGAGACTTGAACCTCAGCACTGAAATAAATAGGACATGCTGGAGGGACAGATTCATAACCCAGAGGCTCCCTTCACTCTGGAATAAAATCCCAGTCCAGGTTAGGCAGAGTCCCTCATTGACTGTCTTCAAGAGGAGTCTTGATGAGTGGATGGGAGATCATAGGTTTACCCCGGGTATCACTTCTGTGTCACTGTTAGACAGAGGCACAGTATACTAACCTCGAAAAAGGGCATAGCAAAATTAATTTAAAATGGGTGGCGAAAGCCAAACACACTCTGGCTAGGCTTATAAATGCCCTAGGGCAGATAGCCTAGTATGAACCTATGAACCTATGAACCTATAAGTAGAGGGGTGTGGGGGGTGCAGAAGGGCTTGCCCCCCTGCAAAACGTGTGTTTGAATGCTGAACAGATGTGAGCATTTCAGTAAAGTCGACATGTTCGATATTCGACTTTACTGAAATGCTTACTTTGGAATTTACTGTGTTCAGTGTTCTCATTTTCGAACATGTTGATCGGACATCTGAACATTGGAACGCAGTGAATTTGAATATATGATAGTAAACTGGCAGAGAGTTTGATGTTTGAATCCTACCACTGCCAACCAAGGTAAATGGCAATCTCAAGTCACACCACTTTTGCCACACAGATTCAGATATAAACAAGGTACCCAGATGATAGTCGCTACACAATCTTATAAGTGCTGCCAGGCTACAATACATGCAGGAAATATATAATGCTATGCTGGGTAGTGAAGCTTCTTCAGCCACAACCAAGAATACGCTCCACACTGAGCACCCTACAAAGCAGAATCTTTGACCAAGCATCTCATGTCCTTTTCTCATATCTATCTTTGTGTTTCAGTGCCTTGCAGTGCTCCCTTGCTCACAGTAATTTGCTTTAAATAAATTATTGCATACACACACACACACACACACACACACACACACACACATTACTTTAGAGGGAACGCTGACAGTATTCTTCAACATTACAGCCTTTTGGCCTTTTGTCTTAGCTCAATATAGAAAACTACCACCGTCCCAGATTACCAGGCTGGGGGCCTCCTAGTTATTCTTGTTAATACACCAAATAATATAAACACAAATGACAGTGTTTAGCAAAACAGTCTGGTCAGTGCAGATGGATCTCAGCAGCTTTGTCACATGTTAGCCATAAACACTCTCTTATCCATTAATAAATACATAAATTAATAACCAGAAACAAAATGTGTAAAAGTGAATAAATAAAAATACTTTACTTAGAACAGGAATAAGCTAGACAATACAGTGAGAGCTAAATATACAGAGAGATAATAAATTGCCCATGGAAACAGAAAATAATCCTTCTGAACAAACAGATTACAAGGAAGAAAAACAATATTGTCCAATTCTTATTAACTGAAAGAATTGTTGGACCCTATCTAAATTTCTAGTAACAGAAACAGAAGTGTTGAAACAGTTCACAAGTCACATGCTGCAGAATTCTTTATAGTTCTGTCTTTCTTTTTTATAGACTGCAGATGCAACCAAGCAGATTTTTTTCACATTTGCATACTAATGAGCCTGATAACTTTTTCTTGATTAGGTACCTCTTTGAAGAGATTTTTAATTGCATTTGTAAAACCCTAGTTTTTGGATTTCCCACATTTACATGATTTAAGAGCCTGTTTACCAGTGGACCCCCCCCCTTGGAATCTTAATGTGGTGTTAGATAAGCTAACGTGTGCTCCATTTGAACCAGCTATTCTGGCTGACTTGTGGTTCTGAACATGGAAAATGTTGTTACTGATTGCTCTGACTTCTGCAATAAGAGTATCTGAGTTGCAAACTCTCATGGTGAGTCAACCCTATCTCATTTTCCACAGAAACATGTTTTGTAGAACTAATCTTTCTTTTAAGTGGGATCCATGTTTAGTTTAAGCCAAATATCCATCTCCCTCTCTTTATTTCAGAACCTAAAAATGAGGTAGAAAGGATACTGCATACCTTGTATGTCCACAGACAACTCAAGTACTAGCTTGACAGAATAAAATCTTTCCAAAACTCTGATTAGTTGTTCATTTCTTATGAAAGGAAGAAAAAAAGACAACCTGTGACAAGTGGAGTACCTCAGGGTTCAGTCCTGGGACCGTTCTTTTTGGCATCTACTTCTCTGAAGTACAGGTCAGCACTAAGGGACTCTGGCTAACAAAGTTCACAGATGACTGCAAACTGGGAGCCATTATTAAATCCCCAAATGATGTGGCTATTCTACAAAAGGGCCTTACAGAAAAACAGATGCTTGGTGCCGGAGCCATGGGCTCAAGCTCAATGCCAAGAAATGTGTAGTTATCCCCTTTGGGAAAAACCAAGTACCCATGAATTACCACATAAATAGCAGTACACTAAACACTGAAAGTGTGATAAGGGACATAGGGACACAGGTGGACAGTGGTCTCACCTTCAATAACCACATAGCCACAACAGTCAGGAAATCCTTCTCTGTGGCACACCTCATCACTAAGGGCTTTTCATCCAGAAAAAAGGAGATCATTGTCCCACTGTACTCATCCCTCATTAGACCCATTATAGAGTACAACACCCCATTTGGTATGCACCTCACAAGACAACTGCAACAACTGGAAAGGCCACAGAAATACCTCACTAAAAGAATCACAGGCCTAAAGCAGATGCCCTATGCTGACCTTCTAAAAAAACTCCATCTATAGTGTGTCGCATATCGCCTACTCAGAGGTGATCTCTGCTTAACATACAAGGCCATGTCAAACCCAGTGCTGTTGGACATTCTACACTTAAAGAAATCCCAATCCCTCAGAGCCACATGCTCCAGGGATTTAAACCTGGTCATCACAATGAACAAAACATGCTAGAGGGATAGGTTCCTGACCCAGAGACTCCCCATACTCTGGAATAGACTGCTCATACATTTCAAGCTGATTGCCTCTTTGGCCCTCTTCAAAAGGAACCTTGACGACTGGATGGGAGATAGGAAATTCACCCCGGGGATCACGTCAGTTGCCCTGCTAGACAGGGGACCAGGGAAGTAAATATTCTGGGAAGAAATAGCCAGGGAAATATTATAGCTAGGCTTGTATAGGCCCTAGGGCCGATAGCCTAGTACCAACATATGAACCTATGAAAACAGGCTATTTCCAAATGGTTGTCTCATAGAATTATATTTTGTTATACCTACCACAACAAGAAACTTCCAAGCAGGGTCAAGTCTCATTCTGCCAGGGCCTTGGCTTCATCTGTGTTTTTTTTTTTGGAAATGGTTGATTTCTAGAAATATTGTCCTCTGTGTATTATAAGCATTATAAACTATCTCAAAAGAGCACCTCAATGACACTGTTCAAAAGGAACCTGGATGAGTGGATGGGGCACCGGGAATAGCTACCACAACCTTCCTAGACATGGGCAGCCATTACTAAATGCAATCTTAGGTATTAAGTAACATTTCTATGGTATTACATTGGGATGAAATGGCTAGGCTTGGAATGATGTCCAGATTGATAGTTTAGTAATCTCCTATGATCCTATGAACTAGTTTCCTACTTTAGGTCTAGGAGAGACTTTCTAAAACCATTCCCAAAGGGCTCTTGGACCTTCATCCTTCTTCCTGCCAGTCAGTCTAAGCTATGGTCATCTACCCATATAGCTAAGGCTACAGCAGCAGTGATCCTAGTTGTGAACATGGTATAGTTGTGTAGGTAAACTTAACCATAACAGCAGATGTTTGAATGATAACTGTTGCAGTAGCCTCACCCTTCCTCCATCTTCCATTTTTTTGTATTTATTATTTTTTTTGTCTTTTGAAGGACTTTTATTTTTATTTTCCTAGCCTTGTTCTTGTAAGGGCTTTAGCCTCCCTAACTCTGTAGGCATGAAAGCTCTGAAAGACTTTGCACCCTAATCCTGTCTTTTTAGTCAGCACATATCAAACTAACTAACAGTTTGGGCATGTGGATGGTGCCCTGAAGATTTGGAAGCTGGATAGCTGTTATATCCATAACTATATAGTTAAGGCTGCAGCAACAGTGATCCTTCAAACATCTACTTTTATGCTACATTTATTTACAAAACTGTAGTTTCCCCTACTCTTTTTCATAGGTGACATGAGATCCTATACATCCACTTGATCTCCGACCAACTAAGGCAGGTGGGACCTCAGTTTAACACCTCATTCAAAGGATGGCACACTCAGTACTATAGCACCACCCCCCCTCATACTAAGTCCATTGTCAGCAATTGAATCGCCTGGAATGAGAATAGAGCCCACAGCCTTCTAGTCTGTCAACACCAAAGGTGAGTCTACTACCCGTTATGCCACTGACACTGTTTTGTAACCATAAAATTAGAGTATTTATAGCTGTAGCCCATTCAATTTTCTTCTTATCTGCCATAAATGCTCATATTTCTTTAATAGGTTCACAATCAGCAAGCAAATGGCTTAAGGTTTCAGACTTTTTTTCTACTACTTTCTTATATGGATCCTGTCTTCACCTGATTATTTTGCACCTTTTTGCCTTTCTGTACATTCCATTCTAATGGCTTCACTAGAAATAATGGAAAAGAGAGCTATATTATCCCAGTCCTCAAGTTTAATGTACAGAATCCCCCCTTTTGAAGATGCATTGGGTCAATCATTGTTGACTTGTTTGAATGACATGGGATTCAAACAAATCAAAAGTCACATAGTGTGACTTCCATGTTTTAAGATTACAGAACTCTGAGGATTTGAAAGTTTATTGTCACCCCAAAATTTTGCAGCTTTATATGCTTTTGTTCTTAATTTTTGTGGAGACCCCTGTATCTCTGCTTGCCCTCTTGATGAACATCCTGACAGTTGACATGCATTCTAATCAGCCAAGAGCTGATTATAGCACAACCTTTCATTCAGGTAGCCATCAGGACATTGGTATTTGAATTTCTACTTTGTCCACACGTCCAGTAGTTCTCCTAGAGGGTAGTGTGGAGTGGACTTAGCAAAAGATTGTCACTCCCCATCACAAGGGTTTTAAGCCTGTAAACACCCCTTTCCACCCTCTCATACAGTAGATGCACTTGATAGTTATCCATTCTCCCAACTACAAACTCGGAGAGTGTCCATCCCCCCCCAACACGTGCCCTTTCTCTCCTTCCAGGGAGAGATAGTTGGCATAGCACTACAATCTTCTCTTCTCCATTTGTCTCTTTCAGCAATGGGATCACTACATAAACCTCAGTCATCTGGGTAGTCGGCATGGATCTAGTGCTCTAGACCACCAAGCTAACCATCTTGAAGTTATTTATTGAGAGAATTAAAAGTGCTGGGGATTGAGTGTCCCCATATAGAGATACAGAGGGCAAGCTATGATTTGTGGTCACAGTGACGGTCAAGTTTTCAAACTGTTGGACTTAACCAATGTTTATTCTTGTATTGCATTTAATGGCAAGTTTATTACTACAAATTATCCTCTGACTGGATTAAATATACTGAATCAGACTGCAAACAATACCTTTGAAATCACACATACAGCTTAACTGGGACTAAATGTACAGCAACTTTGTATTTAAATAGCAATACAAAATTTTGATCATAAATATCATGTTTATTTAGCATAATTGATGATTTACTCATAGGGTCATAGGTTCATAGGTAGGTACTAGGCTATTGGCCCTAGGGCCTATATAAGCCTAGTCAAATGGTACCCTGGCTTTTGCCACCCAAGATAATTATTTTCCTGTGCTCCTGTCAAGCAGAGCCACAGAAGTGATCCCCGGGGTGAATTTCCTATCTCCCATCCAATCATCAAAATTTTTCTTGAAGACTGCTAATGAGCTTTGTTTAATATAGATAGGTAGTTTGAGTATGGGAAGTCTCTATGACAGGAATCTATCCCTCCAGCATGTTCAGTTTATTGTGGTGACAAGGTTTAGGTCCCTAGAGTGTGTAGCTCAGAGGGATTGGGATTTCTTTAAGTGGAGTATGTCCAACAGCTCTGGGTTTGACATAGCTTTGTATGTTAGGGAGAGATCACCTCTGAGTAGGCGATATGCGACGGAGTAAAGCTAGAATTTTTTGAGATGGTCAGCGTAGGGCATCTGTTTGAGGCCGGTAATCCTCTTTGTGAGGTATTTCTGCGGCCTTTCCAGTTGTTGAAGATGTCTTGTGAGGTACATACCAAAAGGGGCATTGTACTCTATAACGGGTCTAATGAGTGATGAGTAGAGGGGAACAATGACCTCTTTTTTCCTGGATGAGAAACCTTTTGTGAGGAAGTGTGCCACGTAAAAGGATTTCCTGACTACTGTGGTGATGTGATTATCAAAGGAGAGACTACTGTCCACCTGTGTTCCAAGGTCTCTTATCACACTTTTAGTGTTAAGTAGACTACCGCTTATGTGGTAGTTCATGGGTACAGAGTTTTTACCAAAAGGGATGGCAATGCACTTTTTGGCATTGAGCTTGAGGCCATGGCTTTAACACTAGGCATCTGTCTCAGTGAGGCCCTTTTGTAGGATGTCCACATCGTTAGGAGTTTTGATTATGGCTCCTAGTTTGCAGTCATCTGTGAACTTTGTTAGCCAAAGACCTCCTGTGTTAGCCTGTACTTCAGAGAAGTAGATACCAAACAGGAGAGGACTTAGGAGTGAACCCTGTGGTAATCCACTTGTCACTGGTCTGAAGTTGGATTTAGAGTCTGCTACTTTCACAGTGTGGGTTCTGTCAGTAAGCCAGTTGGCAACCCATCTTGTGACATAGGGATTTATACCTAGTTTAGTGAGGTTATCTATAATTCCAAAGTGGGGGATGCTGTTGAAAGCCTTGGCAAGATCTAGATAGGCTGTGTGAACCACCTTACCCTCATCTACAGCTTTTGTGACCACTTCAAAGAAGTCTATCAGGTTTAGAAGACATGATCTGCCTTTTACAAACCCAAACTTGGTAGCGTCCAGAATCTGGAGATTACCAATGTCATTGTTTATAAGTTCCATGATGATACATTCCATAGCCTTGCAGACCAGGCTAATGGAGCGGTTGTTCCCGGGGTCCATGGTGGCTCCCCCATTGTGGAATGGGATAACCGTTGCTGTGCGCCATTCAGTGGGTACAAAGCCTGAGGTGAGGCTATGATTGAACATGGTACTTAGGTGGGGTGCCAGTTCATTCTGTAGTTCATGTAGAATGCAGCCCTGGATGTTGTCAGGTCCCATGGATGCTGTGTTCTTGGCTTTAGAGAGTGTGTTCTTTACCTGTGCAGTTGTGATTACAGGAACTTTGCATTCTTCCAGGTATAGAGATGGGCCCTTTAGGGGATGAGAGAGGGGTAAAGTTAGCAGTGAACCTATCTGCCAGGATGTTGGCAATATCAATTGGTTCTGTATATTTAGTGCCATTGTGCTGTAACTCAGAGCAGATCTGAGTGTTGCCATTGAGATTCTTGACATAGCCATAGAATGCTTTGTGTTTGTCTTTAGAATCAGTAGCAATTTTGTTTTTGTAATTAACTTTTGAGAATTTTATGAGGGATCTCAGCTTCTTACTGAGGCTGACCACAGAGTTCCTCCAATCATGGGATTTTACTCTTTTTTGCAACAGTTTCTTTCTTCTGCTGTAGAGTTTGTTAATGGCAGCGGACCACCAGATTGGCTTCCTTTTTTGGAGGATAGCATCTTGGTTATGTTAGGGATTGCATGAACCATGCACTCGTGTAAGTGCTTATAAAGTGCAATTGTATAGGATTCAGCAGTCGTACCTCTATTGTCCGTCAGCATGGGTGTCGTGAAGTTTGCCACTTCTGTCTATGGGGGTGGGATGTGGATGTCTAAGGTGATATGCTTGTGGTCAGATCTGACCAATGAGGAATTGACATCTGGTGTGGAACACCGGTTGCCCATGTTGGTAATGACCAGGTCTAGGATATTGCTGCCCCTGGTGGGGGTGTGGATAAGTTGATCTAAGGCATTGGACTTTATGAATTCCAGAAAACACTGAGCACAAGAGTTGGTACATGAATAGTTTTCCCAGTTAATGGTGGGGTAGCTGAAATCACCCCTTATTAATTAACCCTAATATTTTCCAGTGTATCAAGAAATGAGCAGTGGGAATCCTGTGGCATGGTGGGGGATCTGTAGCAAGCTACAATTTGGATTGCGGTCTTGCCCAGAGTTAGTTGCGCTTGGATAATCTCGGATGCATTATGCTGAGCAACTAGCCTGGAGGTGTGGATATCCTTAATGAATATGAACACGCCTCTGCCTTTGGTGCTTCGGTCCAGGTTAGGTGGCCGAAAGGTGTGGTATGAATAATAGCCTGGTAATGCAAGGGTGCTCTCCGGAGCCTTGAACCAGGTCTCTGTCACCGCACAGATGTCGATGTTCTCCATTTTAAGGAGTGCTTCAAGTGAGTGCATTTTGAGGTTTAGACTTCTAGCATTAAGTAGCATTACCTTCAGATTTTGCTTGCTTGTACCTGTTACAGTGGTGAATTTGTCATTTGAATCTTGCCTAAAAAGGCACTATAGGGGTGGCAAGAGCCTTAGCCAGTATCTGGAATCCCAAGGGCGACAGGTGCAGGCCATTTCTGGCAAAGCATCGTGGTTTGTCGATCATGTCATCCCAGGCAGACAGATACTGGATCCCCTTAGAATGACACCAGAAGCTTAGCCAATTGTTGAAGTCAATCATTTTGTCCTTGTACTGTGGTATCATTCTGGGTGATGGCAGGATGCTACTCAGGGCTAGGGTCATACCTGTCTGGGCTACAAGATCAGAGAGCTCCTCCATGTCTCTTTACATGTAGTCCAGGGAGGTATGTCTCAGGTCATTCACACCAACATGGACAATGACAGAGTCATATTTGTACTTGTTGTGGAGTGACCTGAGTGCATGCATTATGTGGTGGATCCTGGCACCTGACAGGCAGATGACACTAACTTCCTTCTTGTTTAGCCTAGTGAGTGGAACATCAGTGTGCCTGACTATAGAGTCACCTATGACTAGAGTGCTGGGTACGTTGTTATGCCTTATGGGCTGTGGTTGAGTAGCACACTGAGTTTTTGGGCTCTGTGTCCTTTGGGTTGTGTTGGTGGGTGGAGGTTACTTGAGTTTCTGCTTTGGAGGTCCCTGTTGCTTGGGTAGATTTTTTTTGAGAGCCTCCGTGAATGTAGGTGTGTGTTTTGTGTTTTTATGTGTGTGTTTTGGTGGTGTAGGTTTTGAGGGACTATGTGATGAGTGTGGTGTGGTGTGGTGCAAGTGTTTACCTTCTTCTCATGACTGTCTAGTCCAGTCTTGGGTGAAGAAAGCTTTGCTTCCAGTTTGGCTATATAAGTGCATCTCTCACAGGTTGTAGTGTTGGGTGGTAGGAGGAGAGGGTTGTTTGTGTACATGAGGCAATTGCTGCATTGCCCCAAGATGCCCAGATTAATCAGGTAGACTGGAGAAAACACCGGGAGCTGACACTTAGACATTCCTGGATAGATGCTTATTTATTAAGTACTAAAAACTGTGTTCCTCTAGACAAGTGAGGAAAGTTGAGTGCTTTAGTAATTTGTAGCTTATTTAGTGCTTACAATGAGTTCTGAGCAAGTGCTGAGCTCAAAGAAACAGATTAGAGTACTGAATCTAGAAAACTGTCTGGTTCTAAGAAACAAAATTAAGCTAGAAGGCTTCCCTCCAACACAGAAAGGCTTGGGGGCTCAGAAGCTTACAAACAGTCCTGGATATAGCAAATCTGTATCTGGACTAGACGACTTACAGGAAAGGCAGAAAACAAGCTTAAACATTTTTTTTTTTGTAAAGTGGAAAGGGGAAAGGAGAAGCAGAAGCTAACTAGGTTGGCCTTCTCAAATGTTCTCCCTGGAATAGGTAGAATGAGGTAATGACACTAAACTGGGAGGAGTGTCCCAGATCAAGTTTACAGTAGGGGCGGGCAACTGCAAAGCCACCAAGTATAAAAACAGGATACCAAGAGGGAGGGAGCGTGGGAAACAAAAATCAGAACAAACAAACCCAACCAGATGTTTAACAATTGTAGAAACTTTCTAGTTAATACCTCACACACAGTGAAACTAGCTAGCAAAGTATATGCAGACAATAAAAGTGCTATAAATAACTCAGAAATAAGCAAAAAACAGGATACTTAATGTTATATATCACAGATTAGT
This sequence comes from Protopterus annectens, assembly GCF_019279795.1. Lineage (NCBI taxonomy): Eukaryota > Metazoa > Chordata > Ceratodontiformes > Protopteridae > Protopterus > Protopterus annectens. The sequence goes on along the minus strand of NC_056740.1, from coordinate 425,777,212 downwards.
TGGCTCAGAGCCCTTCCTCCGACTTCCTCCGATTAGCTCAGTGTGAAATGGCAGAAACACTCACAAGTTAACTTCTTAAGTAACAAAGTTAAAACCTGAAACAACTTTAAAAAAAAAAAAAGCTTGAAAGAACCAATGAGGTGCTTACTTCAAGCTGTAGTCCGGGCAGCCCCAGTCAGCCAATGACCACATCTCACTGAAATGCTATACTGGCTTTGGCTAAGCTATGATGGCCTGTAACATGTGCTCAGGCACACAGCCTCTACTAACATTTCTTTACAACTCATTCTGTGGCCATTTATTTCTTACCCAAATCGATCTTAGCACTGTCCCCTCTCCTAAACTTTTCTTTGATACATTTTGGACTGATTTATCAAAAATTATACTCTTTTTTTCAAACTGACACACTGTAATTGTGTCAGTTCTCTGATTGTATCTGCTCTCTGATTTCATTTCTAACTCCCAAAATGTCTAACCTACCTCTCAGTTGACTGTACAGAGGAAAACATTGCACAAAAAAAAAAAAAAAAAATTTCTAGATCATTTTAAGAACATTTTTTCTTTAGAATCTTTTAGATTGTTTTTAGAACATTTTTAGAACTTTAAAACGTTATTTTAGTTTGTTGCACTGTTCTTACTATGTATAATTAATACGAGACACTTTTATTGTACCTCTATTATATTTTTATCTTTCATTTGTAACCTTGATTGTACTGCCTTTAGAGCTTTTCTCGCCGGGCCTCCACTGAAAATGGGTACCCCGTGGCCCAGTGGACTTCCCCGGTAATCAAACTGAAATAAATAAATAAATAAAATAAATAATTGTTTACTTCTATCCATCTTAATATCATAATTTTTAAATGTTTTACACATACCTGATAGTTTCTTTACATCTTCATTGAATTTATAGCCACACATGACTTTTGAATGTATTAGGATAAGCCCCACACTGTCAATTAACCCTTTAATACACAATTTATTTTTTAATCTAATGAACTTTTCTATATAAGCAATATAGAATACTGGACTCATTGGATGTTCTTCTGTTATAAGTGTCCCTACAAAAAAGTGAGTAACCCATCACATAACACTTTCACAGTGAGACCCTAATAAATCATTTAATTCATTCTGTCAACCATTTGCTCATGCATAGATTTAAATGTATTTATTTATTTGTATTTATTTTAAATTTGTTGACCGGGCTGGTCCAACTGGACATATGTCCATTTTCAGTGGAGGCCCGGGGAGAAAAGCTCCGCACATCAGAATAGTATTACAGAAACACAGGTACAATAGCAAGTTTAGACAAATTATAACAGTACATTACATATTAGTTTATGAGCAAGGAAAAAAATACATTCCTAGTTACAAAAAATACATTCCTAGTTACATAAGTATGGATATACGTCAGAAAATATATAAAGGTAAATGAAATAGGGCACTTTTAAACTAAAAGGATTACACACACATTATTGTTAGTAAAATATTAATGAGATTGGGTGAGTGAGAGGATTAGTGTCTGTAGTCTGGCTTTGCACAGGGGCATAGCCAGTGTGATTTAAGGTATGGTTTGAGTTTGGTTTTAAATAGGGTAATTGTGGGTAGGGAGGTTAGGTCATTAGGGGGGGTGTTCCAGGTTTTACCCACTGTGTTAGAGAATAGTGAGTCTCCGGCTAGAATGTTGGTTTTGCCTATCTTTACTAATAATTTATTTGATGACCACAGGGTCTTTAGGTTATTGTAGGGGGTGATTAGGTTAGTGAGTATTGGAGTATTTGTAGGTTGAAACAGAATGTTATGGGCAATAGTTAGTTGGTTCAATAGAATAAGATTTGACAACTCTAACCATCCGAGTTGATAAAGATTATTGCAATGATGGGTTCTATAGGTAGACCCAGTAGCAAATCTGGCAATATTATTGTAGGAAATAGCCAGCTTGTTGAGATTGCTTTTACATAGTTTAGTATAGATAGGGGATGCATATAGTAGGGTTGAGATTAAGTGGGTGTGGGCAATGGTGGTCCTGGCTAGTGGAGTCAGAAAGGGTTTGATACTGTAGAGGGAGGCTAGTTTCTTGTTTACTGTTTTTATCGTGTTGTTAATATGTGGCTCAAAGGTAAGGCTGTTGTCAATCAGTACTCCAAGTAGTTTTGTATTAGAATCAGGAGATATAATTGTACCATTGCTAAATGTGACAATGAAGTGCAGTGGGGAGGCTGTGCGGGTGGGAGTGAATAGTAGCATTTTTGCTTTGTTTGGGTTCAGGATGAGACATTGGTGAAGAAGCCTATTCTCTACTCTGCTAAACACATCTTGGGTTAGGGACTGAAGTTGTGATGGTGAAGAGGCTGAGCATATTAATGTGGAATCATCCGCATATTGGATACAGGTAGCTTGAGGTAATACAGAATGTAGGTCGTTGGTAAAAATAGAAAAGAGGAGAGGACCCAATATAAAGCCTTGAGGGACACCAAGGGCAACTGGGAGGCGGGAGGAAAAGTTATTCTCCCATAATACAGCCTGTTGCCTGTTATTTAAATAGGATTGGAACCACTGTATAGCAAGTGGATCCAGTGAGAAGTTTCTAAGTATGTTTATGAGTAGCAGGTGATTGGCAATGTCGAAGGCTTTTGACAAATCAATGAAGAGGGCTGAGGATAGAGTGTCGTTATTACGATTTTTATTAATACAGTCAGTGAAGAATAAGGGAGCAGATGTGGTGCTATGAAATGGTCTGAAGCCATGTTGGTAGGTAGCTAGTAGGTTGTTTTCTAGTAGGTGGTTTAATACTTGCTTATGAATGCACTTTTCCATGATTTTTGCCAGTGGGGATAATATGGCTATAGGCCTATAGTTAGAAAAATCTTTGGAATTACCACCTTTATGCAGGGGGATGATATGTGAGATTTTCCAGATTGATGAAATAGTTCTTTCAGAAATTGTTCTGTTAATGAAGATGGATATGGGGTAGGCTATAGCTTTAGCGGCTTTTTGCAGGTATTATGCAGGTAGTTGATCTGCAGAGATGGTGGTGGGTTTAAGTTTCTGAATAAGGGTGTAGACAAATGATGTAGGAACAGGTTGAAATAATTGAATAGTGGGGGATGTTAGGGATATCAGTGGATGAAGATGTAGTGTTAGGGGATAGTTGATTGGCCAAAGATTGAATGGTGTCTGTGAAAAAAGTGTTAAAAGCACTGGCAATTTGGATAGGGCTGTTGAGATTAGAGCCTGTGAGGGTGGGTGTAATAGAGCGACCTGGGTGTAAAAGTTTATTGATACCAGACCAGAATTTTTGAGGTTTATTTTGGTGGGTTAGTTGGAGATGACAGTAAAAGTTTTTTGTCAGTCCATATGGCTTTTTTAGTTTCATTTCTTAATTGTCTAAACTTTAGCTGATCTGTTGGACTTTTGGTTGTGCACCACCTAGCCCAGAGTTTGTTTCTATGGAGGATATTTTGTTTGGTAGTTTTGGAGAGCCATGGGGCTGGTTTAGACCTGCTTCTTATTATTTGTGTTGGGGCATGATAGTCTAGGATGGTTAAACATTTAGAATTAAAGTAGTTAACGTCATATTCTAAGGGTAGGTGTTTCAGGAGTGACCAGTTGCAGGCTAAGAGTTCTTTTTGAAAGTTGTCGGGGTTAAAATTTTTGTTAGACCTTGTTTTTTTATAAATGGTTGGGTTTGGGATGTCACTCTTATACCTGAATAAGAAGGTGAGTGAGTGATCACTTATATCTTCAGGGAGGGTACCTACTTTGTAAGATTGGTGATGATTATTTATGAGGATCCAATCTAGGGTGCTGTGATTGTTATTATGTTTATTGGTTCTAGTGGGGGCTGTAATAGTTTGTATAAAACCATGTAGGTTGATATGGATAGAAGGCTGTTGAGATGTACAGCTCATCCAGTTTATATTAAAGTCACCAAGAATGATGGTTTCTTGAGGGTAGGTGGTGGATAGCCACCTTAGGATGGCCTCTAAGGTGTTGATATTATTGCCTGGGGGAAGGTAGATACAAATTATATAGATGGATTTACATTTGTTGAGTTGAATTTTGGAGATAAGAATTTCTGCATTGCTAGTTAGAGGAGGTTTAGAGTCTATGGAGGTGACTTGTAATTCAGATTTATATAAAGTAGCTACACCTCCACCTTTTTTAGAGTTGCCGTCAATTCACAGGATGCTGTAACCTGGGGGAATAACAGTAGTATCTTGTATTGTTGGTTTGAGCCATGTTTCAGAGAGACAGAGGATGTCAAATGAATGTACATCCATGAGGGCATGTAGGTGGGCAACTTTATTATTTATGGTTTGAATATTTAGATGGGCTATCAGGAGAGAGTTAGTGGGTGTATTAAGCAGATGTGCATTAATAGAGGTTGGGGTGTTAGGCTTTGTGGCAGTGGTAGAATTTGGGCCGGGGTTTGGGTGTATGTCACCATCAATTAGGGAGTGGACTTGTATTACCAAATTGTGAAGTAAGCCTTTACATATTAAGTTCTGGGGTTTTTTAGCTTTAGGGTTGAGGTATGCGATGTGAGTGAGTCTATGAAATTTGGCTGGTAAATACTTCGGTAGATAGGATGTGTGATTATGGCTATGAGGGGTGAAAAGTGTTGGTGTGGAAGTTTGCTTAATGGGGTTATGAAAGTGTAGGTAGTTAAGGTGTTCATAGTATAGCTAAAATAGGTAGAAGTGATAGTAGGAGTAAGGGTTTCAAGTATGTAAGGGTAGTGTTAGGTGGCATTGTAGACGTAATGTGTGTAGGTTAGTTTACAGGGAGAAGAGCAGTTAGTCTAGTAGGATAATAACTAGTGGAAAGTGGGTTGTAGCACTTTAAGTGGTTGGACGATGTAATTGGTTATATGGATGGAGGGTGTGGCCAGTGTGTATATATGTAGATGTACTGGGGTGGGTGGGAATTGGGGGCAGGGTAGGGGAGCGGAGTGAGCCCACAGGGCGAATGGAGTGGGTAGAGCCACAGTAGGAGTGAGCCCAAGGAGAACAATCAGTGGAGAGCTGATTGTTAAGGTAAGTGAAGGTGGATAAGATGGGAGATGAGAGTCTTGATAGTGGGGATAGAGGGAGGGTAGCTAACTGATACAAAGTAAGAAGGTAGAGGGATATAGTGGGACTATAACTCTACAAGCTAGAAATACTGTATTCTTGTGAGTTGTGTTGTAAGACAGAATGATAGATCTAGGAGAAGGGTGCCATCTAGTGGCCAAAAGCTGTATAGCTACTATAGTTTCTTTTTGGGAGGTAGCAGGTCTTGGAATTTGAGGAGGGATGGATATAATATACTTACAAGGGTATAGGAAGGGAGGAAGGCTAAGAAGAAGAAAAATTAAGGTTATGGCTGTTGGCCGCCCTAGCAGTGGAGTGTACTTTAAGACCTACAGTAATTTACACAATGTTGCTTCCACAGACCGATGTTGTATAACACGTATTTTCTTCACTTGTATTGTCCTTGAGGGGCTGTTGCTCAGGGCAGGAGAATATTCAATTCCTTAGTTTAGGGTGAAGACGGCAATTATGAGATGGTTTAAGGTTGTTGACCAATAAGACAGGGCAGTTCCACAGCTTTAGTGCCGTGCGAGCAGGTAGGGCAATTTCTTCACTTGTATTGTCCTTGAGGGGCTGTTGCCCAGGGCAGGAGAAGATTCAATTCCTTAGTTTAGGGTGAAGACGGCAATTATAAGATGGTTTAAGGTTGTTGGCCAGTAAGACAGGGCAGTTCCACAGCTTTAGTGCCATACGAGCAGGTAGGGCAAACAAAGTGTGTACACCGGAGCTGAGCAACGCACAGCAGCCAAGGGAAAGACCTTCAATTCACATTAATTAATGCCCACCAACAACAGCAAGCCCTCTGCCACTTCTGTGTTAACATCTTTCACAAGATGTCTCATTATCTCCAATGTTTGCTCATTATTCTCCCTTTAATCCAGGTCTACTTCTAAATCCCAACACCCAGAAGATCAAGGTTTAAAATCCCGAGATGAAAATCACAAAACCACGGAAACTTCAACGTCGGATGTTTACTAGGATAAGTAAACACTTGCCCAGCATGCCCTTTTCTACACCATAGTGTGATCCCAGAGTTGGCATATATAGTTAGGGGGGGCACAACCCCCCCACATTGGGGGGTGTCGGGGGCATATCCCCCCACCTAGGTGGGTTTTACTTACCTCAGCATGAGTTTTGTTTCCATTTGGTCAAGTGTTTACTTACCCTAGTAAAAATCCGACATTCGGGTTTCTGCATGTTTGTGATTTTCATCTTGGGATTTTAAACATCGATCTTTTGGGCATCAGGATTTAAAAATAAACTCCTTTTCATCCACATTAACAAATCCAGTTCTGAATTTTCTCAAAGTCCATTTTTTTACTTAAAAATACAGAAATCTTTGCATTAAAGTCTTTGTTCTCTTTTATTTGTACTAAATCTTGAAATACTAATAAAAACTCCTTCACTCAATGTAAGAGTGTTTAATGTACCTAATATGGTAGTCCAACAAGACCTGGTAATTTTCCCTTTTATTATTCCTTGCTGTCTAATTCCACAGATTCTGCATTTAACAGTGCCTCCCTATCCATTCATTACTTAAGTCTTCTCTACAGTCATCTTATATCTAAGTCTCTTTCAACAAATCCCTAGACTAATTAGTAACAAATGGCAATATTTCTTTGCATCACTTCTTTTTTAAATGGAGAGCTAGCTTTTCACATATGTAATCTTATTACACTGTGAAACTGATTATGTGGTTAAAGATCCAGTTGCCTTTTTTATAATATCAATATTGTATATCAAGACAATAGGTGTCGAATGGAGGGGTTGAATGAAGACAGGATTATCAGAGTCGGAACAAAATAATATGAAGGGTACTTATTGCAAAATATTGGAAAAGTATCACAATCATCATCATCTATTGGCTGTTCCCATTTGGGGTCGCCACAGTGGATCATCTGTTTCCATTTCTTCCTGTCCTCTGCATCATGCTCTGTCACACCAACCACCTGCATGTCCTCTATCACCACATCCATAAACCTTATCTTAGGCCTTCCTCTTTTCCTTTTACCTTGTAGCTTCATCTTTACCATCTTTTTCCCAATATACTCAGCATCCCTCCTCAGCACATGTCCAAACCAACATAATCTTGCCTCTCTGGCATTGTCTCCAAACCTTCCAACCAGGGCTGACCCTCTAATATACTTATTCCTAATCCTGTCCATCCTCATCACACCCAGTGCAAATCTTAACATCTTTAACTCTGCCACATCCAGCTCAAACTCCTATCTTTTTGTCAGTGCCACAGTCTCCAACCCATATAACATAGCTGGTCTCACTACCCTCTTGTAAACCTTCCCTTTCACTCTTACTGGTACTCGTCAAAGTCTCACAATGATAACAACAAAATGTAAACACTGCAAAAAAAAAAAAAAACATGGTACTACAATACATCACTGTGATAAAAGAGAATAATAGTTTAATTTGACGACTGTGGAAGCCCACTGGACACAAACACTTTTCAGGGATACTCTAGGAGCAACATTTGGTTACGTCACTTGATCAGAGCCACACAGTAAGCAAATGGAGGCTGTGGAATCAAACCCATGTATGCTGAAGGGTGTACATTGAGCTGTAGAGAGTCTTAAACCTCAGTGCCACTCAGGCTTTAGAGATAAAGCTTAAATACATGGGGCAAATTGGTGCATCCACTTAGTACAGATAATAAAACTGACAGATAACTTAGAGCAGTTCAAAAATTGTAATGACAAAATATTGGGGGATCTTGAAGATTGTAATAAATGAAGACAAGTGATAGGAGAAAGGGTATAGCAGAAAATGTCAGAGAAAGCATGGGCAAAGGTAGCCTTTTACAAATAAACAGACGCAGTACAGGATATTCATATCAGGAATAATAATAACATGAAACTAATACAAAATAGTAAAGCAATGAGCTTACAGAACTCACAGAAGACAGCTTTGCATTTAGATATGTAGCACCATTTAGTGACAGCATCAGATTATCACAACTTGAAAGAGTGAGAAAAATTAAAAACAAAGGCAAAATTGGATATAACTGGAAACTGTATGACAGATAATGAAATGTTAAATACAGACATCAGTATGATGTGCTCATAAGTAGTTAAAACAGAGCTGTTTGTACACCATGACAGCTAGACAAGCCAGCAGTGTTATAGTGATGCCCAGTTTTTTTGGATAATGACAATAATACAGCCATGCATCATACAGCAAGTGAGAAAACTCTACACTGAGGAGCAACTAAAGAAAGACTATTAGTACAAGAAAGGAATAAAAAAGAGAGGGATAATATTTGGATCACTGGTGATTAATCAAGTCTGGTAATTTATATTTATGCAAGGATCCCTCATGAAGAAAGGTTATATGTCCACATTGTGACAGGTTAAGAACAATATGGACATGCTGGAAAATGAGTTAAAACCTTATATTTTAAAAGAATAATGCTTCTAGTCAAAATGTATGATATAAAAAACTAGTAATGGGGATACATTGAAATAAACTGAAAGGTTAGCCGACATAGTAAAATAGTATGAGATACATATTGTCATAACTGGACTGCTAACCAGATGAAATAAACCATCCTGTTTTAACAACAGAATTAAAGAGACTTACAAGATGGCTGCACACTGATCAACAGGTTGATTTGAGCTCTCCCATTGTGGAAACAGAAACTTAATTTTTGAAAAAGGTGCCTTTGAAACTGTCAGTCTGGGTAAAATGTGGTCACTAGCTAGAAATGGCACTAACTGAAAGCTATCAAAGATGACATTTAATAGAAAATCAAAATGAAAAGGAGATGAGAACTCTGAGAAGAATATTGGAGTTGTTCAGCAAAAAACAGTTCAAGTTTCACCTGTGGTACAGGAGTTGGCTTCCAGTAACTCGGAGAAAAATACATCAAATGCACACAGAGGTGTTTAAAATAAATAAAACATTGAAGGAATGTGTCAGCTCTAATAACAAAATTCTGGACAAAAACAGAAGAAATTATAACTATTCAGATGGACAAATAAAACTGCAAACATCAGAGGTTGAAATGAAGAAAAGACTGGTGAAGTATGAGGCTTCTCAAGAAAAGAGAAAACCTGAAAAACAGGAAGGAACAGACCAGCAAGATTTGTTAATTGAAAAGGCACATTGAGTGCATGCTCCAAACCCATCCATGAGAAAGCAGTCAAGACTTTTATCAGTAAAGATGCAGTCATATCAGCAGAAATAGTCCCTCCTTATAAAACTGTGGAAGAAAGGAAAATATTAAAAACTGAAGACAACAGAATGTTTATGGAAAATTATTTACTATACTCTAGGCAGAATAGAAAAAAGTTTATCCCAGTAGTCAAAGAAGGCCAAGAGGCAAGTATGAGATTAAAGTTTCTGTATCAAGCTGTCTTCAGAATATTTTTATCCTAGACGATCAAATATATTGTTTGATATGGAACAGATTAAGGAGGAAATAAAGAAAGCTTATCAAACAAAAAGTGAGCCAAAACAAAGCCCATAGGGAGACTTTGCCCCTGAAGCCTTTTCAAATGTTCCAAATGAAAATGCTTGAGAGACATAAAAATGCACAGGAGCTGACTAGAAAAAAGAGGAGTACCTTAGACATGAACCAGAGACTGATGTTGGGAGATGGAGATGATCATAAAGAAGGCCAGCAATATTCAAATTAGTGAATGAATGTGAAAATATAAAGTATCAATCCCTCTGGGTTTAGAAATTGACAAGTGAGATATGACTTTGAAAGAAAAAGTGGTTGAAAAAGATTGTAACCTTGTTGACTGTGTTAAACTTGCAGGGGAACCGTAAAATATATACCCCACTTTATGTTATTAATGTTTAGAAGGACACAGAAGACAATGGAAAAGTAACCATAAGTAAAACAGTTTTTGTTCTTATTAATATTTTTATTAAAAATATATAAATTATATGTTAGATAAAGCAGTTTTATACAATGTGCAGTCGGGTATTTTAAATGTGAGGTGGGAGAGTTTTAGTGGCAGCTATATAGATTAAAGATGTTAAAGCAAGAAAGTACTTTTTAGTTGTAGTATACAGATTTTATACTGTAACAAGATAAGAAAGGCTGGTTAGAAGCAATGTAAAGTTAATATAATGTTGTGATTTTGTGTTGTGGTGGATGTGGGGTGTAAAAGTGTATCGATATATGTAGACTTAAGATAGTAATTTCCAACAGGGTTGCATGTCTAGATTAATGTCCATGGTTTAAGTGGTAGACAAGATTTTTAAGTCATGAGGCTTACAGAATAAGACAAATAATTGTTTCCATTTGCAAATTCTCTCTTAGGCAACAAGAAGTCTGCAGGCAGTTGACCAGGGGAAGTTTATGAGTGAAATTTGCAAGGATTCTTTCATGCAAATTTGTTAGCTTTTTTTCTCATTGGTGACTACTTTTATTTGGTGATGAGCTGTCTGCAGGTGCAAGCAACTAATCTTGCGAGTTCTAAGCACTCTTTGCCCCAGGATGCCCTTAAGATCCCTGCTGACCCCAGATAAATTCTGAACATTGGACTAAGGTTGATTAGAGTGCAAGAATACGGAGCACTTGGAAGGCTTTCACTATGATGGAAGGAGCTAAATAAAGAAATAAAAAATATATTGATTGCTAGTGGGGCTCCAATACTGATAGAAGAAAAAAAAGGCAATAATGTTAGGTTTGTGGTAATAGGAGGCTATTGACAAGGGAGAAGGATTACGCTAGCATGTATTTATATCTAATTCAAGCCTATGTGCCTTTTTTGTATACTTCCAGATAACACCTGTAGTGCCTTATGGTATCCAGATTTTTTTTAGGTTCAGTTTCTTCCACTTAGTGACATACTAACTAATAGCAGGCAGCATTAGAAAGGGCAAGGAGTAATTAACAAAATGACACTAAGATTGTTAGGGCAGGGAGTAATTAGCAAAGTGACACTAAGATTGTTAGGACAGTGAGTAATTAGCAAAGTCACACTAAGATTGTTAGGACAGGGAGTAATTAACAAAATGACACTAAGATTGTTAGGACAGGAAGTAATTAACAAAATGACACTAAGAGTGTTAGGACAGGGAGTAATTAACAAAATTACACTAAGATTGTTAGGACAGGGAGTAATTAGCAAAGAGACACTAAGATTGTTAAGCTAAGATAGCCTGCAGTAGAGAAATTGATTACTGTTGGCCACTTATTATTTATATTTCCATTTTTATGTTTATATTTCATAACTGAGAGACCTACAGCCTATTGAGGAATATGGTGTGAAATACCATTGTGGAAGACAGGAAATGTCATTGTCACTGTTCACTTATATCACACTATATTCACTTATATCACACTATGTTCACTTATATCACACTATATTCACTTATATCACACTATGTTCACTTATATCACACTATATTCACTTATATCACACTATGTTCACTTGTATCACACTATATTCACTTATATCACACTATGTTCATTTATATCACACTATACTGGAGGTACTGCTACTTCTTTCTTAGTAATTATGAAAATAAGCAGCATTTCCATATGTGCTTAATACTTTAAAAAACAAGTGACTTAAAAACTTTTGCATGGCATGAGGCAAAACCTTAGACATTTTTGAAAAAAGCTTCCATTGATATTTGCAGTGTAAGATGAACATTTTAAGAGATTTTTAGTATCATGTATATTGCTAATTATACAATGAAGTATATGTTTTCATATGTCTGTACATATCTCAATAAATATTGCTTCAGAGAGAAATGTCTTGCTGTCATGTGAAAGCTTATGTCTGGTTAACAAAAATGTTCTAACAATACATGTCTAGGTTGTACAGTTGCAAGGATATGACAATTAATTTGTGAAAGTTTAGCAAAAATATAATTTTTGGTTTAAGTGCATTATAATATACTATTTATGGGAAGACCATGAATGCATTGACTATTATCGCTATAAAGAATACTTTTTACTGATAACATTGCTATTTGTACAGTTTTAATAGCATTTATCGTTCACAAAATGTTTACATAATTTATTTTTTTAGCAAATGCCACTGGAATGCAAGGATATGCATAGGTTGCTAGAGACAAGACATTCCACATCATGTAGGTATTAACGAGAGTCCAATAAAGACTGCTGTTGTTTAGCTAAAAATGGGGAAAATAATCAGCCTTCAGCAGAGAATATTATTTATGGGTGGAGACTGGAGCTTGATTTGAAATAAGTATATATATCAAAGGAACCTAGAAAGGAAAATATAACAAAAACTGGGTACATTTCTTATGAAATAGTTCTTTGTCTTTCGGCTTTTCCCGGTTAGGGGTCGCCACAGCGGAACTCTGGTCCGCTAATGATTGGCAGTTGTTTTTTTTTTATGCTGCCAAGATGCCAGCCCAATGCCCAACCTTCAATGAAGGCATGCCCATTCAATGCATGTCTTTCGAATGCCCACTCAACCACGAGGAGGACATGCAGACTCCACACAGAAGGCACTCCCAACCCATGCCGAGAATCGAACGGGAGAACCTCTTGCTGTGAGGCAACAATGCTACCGCTGCACAACCGCGGAATTAGATTTCTGAATATTTGATATTGAAGATGTGAATTTAGTGATAGGAAATCTGACAGAATTTACATAATATTACCTAGGGTATAATAAATGAGCATGTGTATTTAATTGAACGCTTTGATGCATATGGTTCCTCAACTTCATTAACTCCAATGCCCTGGACCAGCTATTTGACACACCCACAAGGGGTGCAAATATCCGTATCTGGTACTTACCAATATGGGGGAAAAACTGTAGCACCCCCACTCTGAGGTCTTCCCTGGTAAGATCTGACCACAAATCAGTCTCATTCGAAGTAACTATCACACCTGCCCCCCCCCCCCCCCCCAGCACCAACTAAACTAAAAATCTTCTCCAAAGCAGATTATAACCTTTTACAGGATGGTATAAATAGCTTCACTGCACCTCCTCTCTCAGATGGAACTGGCAACTATGCCGAGCTCTACACCACTGCTTGATACAAACACCTGAACAACTGCATTGACTCAGCCATACCTGATAGGACCAAAACAAGCTCCTCAAGGAAGAGCAAACTTGTCTGGTGGACAACTGCCATTAACAGGCTTTACAATAAGAGGAAGAAGTTGCCATCTAAGAGTAAGGGGGAGCAAGCCCTAAACTTGAAACATCCCCACAGCTTAAACAAGCAGATAAGACTTCTTGTGAAATCCTTCAAAGCTAACTACAAATCCAAATTAGCTTCCTCAACTAAGGACAACCATAAGGCCTCCTTTAGTTACGACCATAACCTAAAAGGAAAGGCCCATATTTGTGCCGAACTTGTAGTTAATGATACCACATATACCAAGCCTGTGGACATCGCTAACCTGTTAGCCAACAGATTCTGTGAAAACTTCACTCTCCTGTTCCCACCACACTTACTACAAGACATCCCTACCATGTGTCCTCTACCTTGTGTCTCTAAAAAGCACGTCGTGAATGCCCTCTCTAAGGTCAAAAACACAGCATCCATGGGACGTGATAACATCCCGTCCTACATGGGCTCAAAAAAAAATTAGCAATACCATTGGTTACTATTTTCAATCATGGTTTAAGCACTGGCTTCATCCCAGCTGAATGGAAAATGACCACCGTTATCCCCTTGCACACATGTGGTGCTACCACTGACCCTAGGAACTATAGACCTATTAGCATAACTAGCCTTATCTGCAAGGTCATGGAGAGAATCATCATGGATCTTATCAACAAAGATATTGGTAATCTCCAAACACTTGACCCTACTCAATTCAGATTTGTCAAAGGCAGATCGTGCCTGGTAAATATGGTGGACTTCTTCGAGACAGTAACCAAGGCCCTTGATGAAGGAAAATCTGTGCATACAGCTTACCTAGACTTAGTCAAGGCTTTTGACACTATCCCCTATTCAGGCATAATAGGCAAACTCAACCAGGTAGGTAACAATCTGTCTAGCATTAGATGAGTCACTAACTGACTCACTGATAGAACCCATATAGTCAAAATAGTGGAATCCACCTCCAGCAGCAAACCTGTAACCAGTGGTGTTCCAGAGGGATCAGTCCTGGGACTTCTACTGTTTAGAATCTATTTATCTGAAGTGCAAGTTAAAACTAAAAGTCTACGGCTGACAAAGTTTGCTGATGACTGTAGACTGGGAGTGGTCATAGAATCTCCAAATTATGTCATCATCCTACAAGATGGTCTTACACAAACAAATGACTGCTGCCAAAGTCATGGCCTTAAACTCAATGCAAAACATTTATTATCATCCCTTTCTATAAGAGTGATGTTCCTGCTAACTACCACATCCATAGCAACACCCTAAGTATACACTCAGTGGTGAGAGAACTGGGCAGACAGGTTGATAGTAACCTTACCTTTGATCACCATGTCTCCACAGTGAAGGCCATTCTATATTGCTCATCTCATAAGTAAGGGTATTGCCTCCAGAAAAAAAGAAGTTACAACCTCCCTGTACTCTTCCCTCATCAGGCCAATAATTGATTATAATGCCCCTTTTGTTATGTACCTTTCCAAGCACCTGCAGCAATTGGAGAGATCACAAAGGTTCCGCACAAGGAAAACGCAAGGTCTTCAGGATCTGTCCGATGAGGATCATCTGAAATCACTGTCACTTTCATACAGACTACTCAGAGGCAATCTCTGCCTTGCATATAAGGCAATATTTGACCCTGCTTTATTGGAAATACTGCATATTCGTAAGTCAAATGCTACACGAGTTACTCGCTCTAATGGCCTGAACCTGGTATGTGACATTAATAGAACCTGCTGGAGGGAAAGATTTGTTTCCTAGAGGTTTCCACACCTTTGGAACAGACTCCACCTTCATGTCTACAACAAAAAGAATCTCCTATGTTTCCCAAGAAGTCAGGGAAAATGATCACCATACTACAAAAGTAAACTTCGGTCCAAAACTTGTTCAAACAATATCCGTTTATTGACAACATCCACTGTTAGACTGTTAAGTGCTTTCGTCCCTCAACATTAGCAATGGGACTTCTTCAGAACAGCCATAAAAAATGAAAACATTCCTTATATACAAAACCAATCACCTCATTAATCCAATTAATTAAACTTTTAAAGTGACCAGTGCATCTATAATTGAACCAATTTATCAAAAATTAAATTTCTTGACATTTTGCATAAAAATACCTATCAAACATTAAAATGAATCATAAAGCCAAAAAAAACATGTATCTATAATGTTTTGTTAGAAATGCTACATCAAAAAAAACCCCAGTCCCTCCGCACCACATGCTGCAGAGACCTCAGCCTCATTACCACAATCAACAGAACATGCTGGAGGGACAGGTTCATAACGCAGAGACTGCCCATGCTATGGAATAGACTTCCCATACATGTCAAGCAGAGCACCTCACTGGCCCTCTTCAAGAGAAATCTTGAAGACAAATCTTCACCCCGGGGATCACCCCAGTGGCTTTACTCAACAGAGGCACTGGGAACTAAGGTCGGGTAGCACACTGCCAGGGTAATCCTATGGGCTAGGCTTGTAAAGGCTCCAGGGCCATTAGCCTAGTACACACCTATGAACCTATGAACCTATAATAAAACCATTAATTATAAAAATATGTGATTAAAACACATATATGAATATGCATATATAAATATATTAATAATCCCAGTGTTGCCATAAATACATACTACATAGTATAAACATACTATGTGACATTATTATACAAATAGATACTATATATAATACTAAGGTACCTCTTCTGTACATATGCAGAGCTTATAACATTATCATAATTTTAACGCCATCTTTTTAAGTATTAGTAGTAGGGACATATTGTCATTAATCCCAGCGGCATTAACTGCATTCAGCCTAATTTGCCATTGTAATTCCATCAGCTCTAAGTTCAATTCCCACCACCCACCTCTGGGGTGTTTAGGGACCACCTCCAATATACCAAATTTAAATCTAGAAAAATTTGGCAATCAATACTATGTCTAAATAAGGCATTGCTAGTATTAGCATTCTGTATGGCGTACACATGCTCATATATTCTTTTTTTAGGTTCATAGGTTCATACTAGGCTATCTGCCCTAGGGCATTTATAAGCCTAGCCAGAGTATGTTTGGCTTTCACCACCCATTTTAAATTAATTTTGCTATGCCCTTTTTTGAGGTTAGTATGCTGTGCCTCTGTCTAACAGTGACACAGAAGTGATAGCCGGGGTAAACCTACGATCTCCCATCCACTCATCAAGATTCCTCTTGAAGAGAGTCAATGAGGGACTCTGCCTAACCTGGACTGGGATTTTATTCCAGAGTGAAGGGAGCCTCTGGGTTATGAATCTGTCCCTCCAGCATGTCCTATTTATTTCAGTGCTGAGGTTCAAGTCTGTCGAGCGTGTAGCTCAAAGGGATTTGGATTTTCTGAGGTGCAGCATGTCCATTAATTCCGGGTTGGACATGGCTTTATACGTCAGGCACAGATCGCCTCTGAGCAGGCGATATACCACTGAGTAGAGCTGGAGTTTCTTTAACCGGGCAGCATATGGCATCTGTTTGAGCCCTTTGATCCTCTTGGTGAGGTACTTTTGGGGTCTTTCCAGTTGCTGCAGGTGTCTGGTAAGGTACATCCCAAAAGGGGCATTGTACTCAATTATGGGCCTGATGAGGGAGGAGTAAAGAGGCACAGTGACCTCCCCTGATCTAGATGTGAATCCCTTCATGATTAGGTGGGCTATATAAAATGTTTTTCTAACCACTTTGGCCACATGGTTGTCAAATGAAAGATTGCTATCAACTTGGGTCCCCAGGTCCCTAATTACTTCTTCTGTACTTAATGGATTACCACCTATGTGGTAATTTGTGGGCACTTTGTTTTTGCCAAAGGGGATGACTATACACTTTTTGGCGTTTAGCTTGAGGCCATGGCTCTGGCACCAGTTATCTGTTTCTATGAGGCCCTTTTGGAGGATGCTTGTGTCAGCTGGAGAGTCAATTATGGCGCCCAGTTTCCAGTCATCTGCGAACTTGGTCAGCCACAGTCCTTCTATGTTGGTCTGTACCTCTGAGAAATATATACCGAACAAGAGAGGCCCCAGGACTGAGCCTTGTGAGATGCCACTTGTAACTGGTTTGGAGTCTGACATGGCTCCAGCAATTCTAACCATGTGGGTTCTGTCATTGAGCCAGTTTGCAACCCATCTAGTGACATAGGGGTTTATATTTAAGCTGGTGAGCTTATCTATAATGCCCGAGTGGGGTATTGTATCGAAGGCTTTTGTGAGGTCCAGGTAGGCTGTGTGGACCACCTTCCCCTCGTCAATGGCCTTGGTGACTGTTTCAAAGAAATTGGCCAGGTTTAAGAGGCAGGATCTGCCCTTAACAAAGCCGAACTGGGTAGGATCCAGTGTCTGTAGGTCCCCAATATCTTTATTTATGAGGTCCATGATGATCCTTTCCATAGCTTTGCAGACCAAGCTAGTCAGGCTTATGAGGCGATAGTTTCCAGGATCCGTTGAGGCACCACCTTTGTGGAGAGGGACCACTGTTGCCACTCTTTGGGTACATATCCTGTAGTAAGGCTGAGATTGAACAATAGTTTTATGTTTGGGTTTAGCTCTTCTTGGAGTTCATGTAGGACGCAGCCCGGGACACCGTCTGGTCCCATTGATGCTGTGTTTTTTGCTTTGGAGAGGGCAGCTCTTACCTGAGCATCTGAGATGTCAGGGGGGCAGCACTCTGGTGGGATAGATATTTGCCCTTTTGGTGGGGAGGGGGGGGAGAAGTTTGAGCTGAACCTGTCAGCTAGGATGTTGGCAATGTCTGTGGGTTCGGTGTATTTTTTGTCATTTTGGACTAATTCTGAGCATATCTGGGAATTCCCACACAGGTTCCTAACATAACTAAAGAAAGCCTTGTGATTATCCTTAGTGCCCTGTGCAATTTTTCTCTTGAAGCTGGCCTTAGATGATTTTATGAGTGCCCGTAGTTTTTTGCTAATACTGATCAGAGATGCCTTCCCTTTTTGGGATTTTGCTCTATCATGTAGTAGCTTCCTCCTTCTATTGTATAGCTTACAATTAACTACTCATAACTGCAAACCACCTATAGACTCTAATGCTGAAATCCTAATCTCCAAACTTCTTCTTAACAATTCCAAATCCATCTATGTCATTTGTATATATCTACCTCCAGGAAATAACATAGCTACCATGGAAAAAATACTCTGCTGGCTTTCCCAAAACCTACCCCAAGAAACCAATATTGTAGGTGATACAAATATTGACTGGACCTGCTTCTGCGGCAGCCTCCCCTCAAACCATATTAACCTTTATGGATATTCCCAAACCATCACCTCCCCTACCAGGATAAATTAATCTAACAGGAAATCAACCTTATTAGATTGGATCCTCATTAACCATCATCCTCACAACTATGACTCAGGAACCCTCCCTGATGACTTAAGTGACCACACTCTTACCTATATTATCAGACATAGAATCAATTTACCCTCCACAACATCAATTAAAAACATAAGGTCTAAAAAGAACTTTAACCCAGAACTTCTCCAGTTGGAACTAAGAGCATGCAACTGGTCACCCCTAAAAGATCTACCTCTAGAGGAAGCTGTAAGTTACTTTAACTCCAACTTCCTTGCCATCCTCAACCATCATGCCCCAACCAGACTGGTTAGAACTAAATCCAAACACGCTCCTTGGCTTACTAAGGAAACCAAACATAGAATCAATGTAAGAAACAAACATTGGGCAAAATGGAGAAAAACAAAAAACCCTATAGACCAACAAACATTTAGACAACTAAGAAATGAAACTAAGAAAGTTATAATAACTGACAAAAAAAACTACTACCTCCAATACCAACAAGCCCATACAAATAAATCACAGAAATTTTGGCCTAGTATTAACCAACTACTCCACCCAGGACAATCCACTACTCCAAATCCTCTAAATTCAGAACACAAAACACCAATAATCATAGCCAATGACTTTAACAACTTTTTTACAGATGCTATACAAACATTAGCCAGTCAGCTATCTCCTAACAACTTCACTCTACCTTCCAAACAACCAACCTTACCCCCTACTTTTCATTTACAACCTGTCTCAACATCATATATTCTAACCCTTCTAGAAAAACTAAAACCCTGCTCCCCCTCAACAGACCAACTACCTGCTGAATTCTTACAACAATCAGCCAAAGCTATTGCCTATCCAATTTCTATCCTAATCAATAGGACTATTTCTGAAAGTTTTATTCCCAGTTTATGGAAAATATCCCATATAATCCCTCTTCACAAAGGAGGACAATCCACAGACCTCTCCAACTACCACCCCATTGCCCTTCTCTCACCTCTGGCAAAGATCATGGAAAAATGCATCCACAAACAATTACATGATCATCTAATGCATAATAACCTACTAGCCAATTGTCAACATGGTTTTAGACCCTCACATAGCACTACAACTGCCCTTCTTTCCTTCACAGACTGTATTAACAATAACCACAACCTTAACAAACTCTCTTCTGCCCTTTTCATTGACCTGTCTAAAGCATTCAACATGGTAAATCACCAAATTCTCATCAAAATACTAAAATCCCTGTCACTAGATACATCATCTATTAAGTGGTTCCAGTCCTATCTGGATAAAAGACAACAGGCCGTACTATGGCACAAGTCTCTATCTACTCATCTCCCTGTCAACCTCGGAGTCCCCCAGGGTTCTATCCTTGGACCTCTACTTTTTTCCATATTCATCGACGATCTTCACCTTGCCATCCCCCAAGCTATATGCATACAATATGCAGATGACTCTACACTCATTTGCTCAGCCCCCTCCTCTTCTGAACTACTCTATCTGACCCAACAAGTATTCAATACAGTTGAGCAATGGTTCACACATAGATGCCTTCTCCTAAACCCCAAAAAGACTAAACTCCTCCTCTTCTCTCCTACCAAGAAATCCCCTCCACTGATTTTCTCAATAAACTCTATCAATAATACCATTATATCTCCAGACCCATCCACAAAACTATTAGGAGTCACCATTGACAATAATCTGAACTTTGACATCCATATTAACAATACTATAAAAACAGTCAATAAAAAGCTAGGCTCTCTCTATAGGATAAAATCCTTTCTCCTACCTTCAGCTCGAACCACAATAGCACACACTCGTCTAATCTCTTCTCTACTCCATGCGTCACCCATTTTTACTCACCTTTCAAAAAATGATCTCAACAAATTGGAAATGTCCTACAATAATATAGCTAGATTTGCAACTGGTAATCTTTTTAGAACCCATCACTGCCTTAATTTAAAACAGCTAGGTTGGCTTGAACTTCAAAATCTAATTACATTCCATCAGCTAACTATAGCCCATAACACTCTTTACAAACCTTCAAAAACACCTATTCTCTCAACACTAATCACCCCCTATAAAAACCTAGAATCCTTAAGGTCTTCTCAGAAATTTCTAGTACATACCACTAAAACATACAACAAAGCTGGCGACTCCCTTTTCTGTAATATAGTTGTGAAAGCCTGAAACCTCCTTCCAAACGAACTCTCCGTACTTTCTTCATTATCCTCTTTCAAAAACAAACTGAAAGTATTCCTGAAAACACACTGGTTATGTCAACGCTCTAAACCTGACTAGTCAAAAACAAATTGAGGGTATTCCTGAAAACACACTGGTTATGTCACTGATCTAAACCTGACTAGTCAAAAACAAATTGAGAGTATTCCTGAAAACACACTGGTTATGTCAACGCTCTAAACCTGACTAGTCAAAAACAAATTGAACGTATTCCTGAAAACACACTGGTTATGTCAACGCACTAAATCTGTCTAGTCAAAAACAAATTGAAAGTATTCCTGAAAACACACTGGTTATGTCAACGCTCTAAACCTGACTAGTCAAAAACAAATTGAAAGTATTCTTGAAAACACACTGGTTATGTCAACGCTCTAAACCTGACTAGTCAAAAACAAATTGAACGTATTCCTGAAAACACACTGGTTATGTCAATGCTCTAAACCTGACTAGTCAAAAACAAATTGAAAGTATTCCTGAAAACACACTGGCTATGTCAGCGCTCTAAACCTGACTAGTCAAAAACAAATTGAAAGTATTCCTGAAAACACACTGGTTATGTCAATGATCGAAACCTGACTAGTCAAAAACAAATTGAACGTATTCCTGAAAACACACTGGTTATGTCAATTATCTAAACCTGACTAGTCAAAAACAAATTGAACGTATTCCTGAAAACAGACTGGTTATGTCAATGCTCTAAACCTGACTAGTCAAAAACAAATTGAAAGTATTCCTGAAAACACACTGGTTATGTCAATGCTCTAAACCTGACTAGTCAAAAACAAATTGAAAGTATTCCTGAAAACACACTGGTTATGTCAATGCACTAAACCTGACTAGTCAAAAACAAATGGAAAGTATTCCTGAAAACACACTGGTTATGTCAATGCACTAAACCTGACTAGTCAAAAACAAATTGAAAGTATTCCTGAAAACACACTGGTTATGTCAATGCACTAAACCTGACTAGTCAAAAACAAATTGAAAGTATTCCTGAAAACACACTGGTTATGTCAATGCTCTAAACCTGACTAGTCAAAGTGTCTCTACATACTCTACTCTGTCTAACCCATCTAATCATTAAGCAACTCTATTTTCCTTTTTAAACTATGTTGCATATGCCTTTTGACCACTCTGATTGTATTTACATCCCTTTATTATTCCTGTATCATGCACTGTACATTTTACTGTGATAACCTGTTTATGCATACTGTTAACACTTCATATTTGCTCATGTATCCTTATACTTTATTGTATTAATTTTTTTTTTTTTGTCCTAACTTGGAGCTTAACTCCTCGGGCCTCTACTGAAAATGGACATGTATCCAGTTAGACAAGCCCGGTTAACAAATGTAAAATAAATAAATAGTTTGTTTATGGCTGGGGTCCACCAGACAGGACGTCTGCCTTTGGAGGATTGGGTCTTGGTTTTATTTGGGATTGCATGATCCATGCATTCCTGAAGGTGTTCATAGAATGTGTTTATAAAGGATTCTGTGGTCTGGGCCATATTTTCCACAGGCCCGGGGGCTTTGAAGGATTCCACCTTGGTTTTGAGGAGTGTGAAATTTGCTTTAGAGAAGTTTTTCACTGTGGTTTTCTGGGCAGGGGGTGGGGTCGGGATGTGAATATCCAGTGAGATTAGTTTATGGTCTGATCTTACCAGTGAGGGATACACTTCTCGTCTGGAGCATAGAGTCCCCATGTTGGTGATGATCAGGTCCAGTATGTTTTCCCCTCTTGTGGGAGTGGTAACAAGTTGTTCCATAGCATTTGAGTTTATAAATTCTAGGAACCTTTGGTTTAGGGTGTTGGAGCTAGAGTAATGCTCCCTCAATTTTCTTTCTGTCTTACCGACATAATAGTACCCATATCCCACATATATTCCAATACAAACAATGCCTCTAGTATTACAATTGCCCTTTTGTAGTTTTATTTCAAACGGTATCCCTTGTAGAATCAAAGTACTTTCCTTAAGTATGAACTGACATTGATTACAAGCTCCACAGCAGGTTGTCCCCTTAATAGGTGCAATATCTCTAACTAAACTCTGCTCAAACAATGATTTACAATTTCTACCTGTTTTGAATATAAAGTTTGTTTCACCATCAACATATTTCATAACTTCCACATTCCCCTTAAATATTATTCAAATTTTCTCCACTTTTTCTTTTATATCCTTACTATTTGAAGCATAAGGGTTCACCATCCCCACTTTTGTATACTGTCCTCCATTTTCACCATTGTTCTCCATCCTTAATACTTCCCTACTACTTAAAAGGGGCTTGAACTTTGTCCCCCAACCACCTTTCAATTCTCTACTTATATCAGCTATTAATTTCTACGGGTATCCCCTTTCTATAAACATTGAACTCATTCTACTTATTTCCATTTCAAACAATTCCAACTCAGAGCACATACATGCCACCCTGAACAACTGCCCCTTATATATGTTTCGTTTTGTATACCCAGGGTGACAACTATGGAAATCTTAATAATTGTTAGAAAATGTCTCCTGTCTATACATATATATATATATATATATATATATATATATATATATATATATATATATTGTTGTTGTCAATTTCTTCCTCTTATTATCCTTACTAAGCGTGATATCCAAATAATTAATAACCTCATCATTGAAATTATCCATAGACGTTAGAAATGGTAGAACATTGTTAATATATTCTAAGAATGACTCATTATTTTCATCCTTATTCCTAAGATTATAAGGATGTCATCCAGGAACCAAAAATAATGTATATTTGTTTGAAAAATCACACTTAAATATATATTTTGCCTCCCATGCATATAAAACTAAGTTTGCAAATATGGGTGTACAACTTGCACCCATAGCTACTCCCTTTAGTTGTTTAAAATAAGCCCCCTCGGAAGTAAAATAATTGTTAGCCAAAACTACTTCTGTCGCCACAATGATAAATGTAATCAAAGTTTCATCCAAACTAGTCAGGCAATGAATTGCTTCTTCAAACAATTGTAGTCCTTCCTCATGGGGGATAGATGTAAATAAATCGATAATATCATTTGTTGCAAAACCCATGTGTTCACTATACCAACCGTGTTCGATTTTAGACAAAAGGTCCCAAAAGTCCTTAAGCATGTAGTCTATTGGTGCTATGGCATTTTTAACAATCCTATCGATAAAAAAAAAAAAAACAATAAATACATAGGACCATTTTCCGCTGATATTATTGCTCTAAAAAAGGGTTGGTCTACATTTTTATGAACCTTAGGTATTCCAAATGCCACCGGAATTAATATATGTTCGCTTTTTAAAACTCATACAATTCTTCTGAAATTACTTCTTGGAACAAAGAATGTTCTAATAATAATTAAATTTTTCTGTCTGCTTTATATATATATATATATATATATATATATATATATATATATATATATAATTCTTGGAGACTTTATGAAATTTATCAGTGTCATAAAAAATCTACAATAGACAATTTATGTAATCCATTTTATTAAATAATACACCCCCTTGTTAGGCTTCATCACCCTTATTTCATCGTTGTTATGAAATATTTTAATAAGATCACTTTCACCTTTAGTTATAGTATAATGTTTCTTTAATTTCTTACTATTATTGTTGTTATACATTAAAGAATATAAGTCAGATGAACATGCCCCTTGAAATGCTGATATTGTTGGGTGCATAGGGGGGTTAAAACAACTTTTCTTCTTAAAACTGACCCCAAAATTCGAAATTTTTTCAATATTTTGATCCTTAAAAATACTCTTAAATTTAGTCTCCTATTGAACAGTTTCAGTTCAGTAATAACATCTACCAAGTTGGCCGTATAATAAGGTACAAATTTAAATGTTTTACTTAGCAAGGTAAAAATGTTTTTGTTCACCATTAAGTCCATGTAGTTAAAAATCTTGAAGCTTCCATAACTCAACACCCTCCCCTCCTTTATAATATTTTTCTCATTCTCATAGGTGGAACTCACTTTATAATTTAATTCAAATACCTCAATCCTCCGCCCCCCTCGGGGTTCGGCATTGTTGAAAAAAATGTTTTGTCGTTTTCTTATTTTCTAGCCTCTCCGACCTTCTTAATGATGGATATTCTCTCTCATGTCCCCCATCATGTCTAGCAAAGCACCTCACTGGCCCTCTTCAAATCCAATCTGGACAATTGGATGGGTAACAATAAATTCACTCCAGGGGTTCTAACTATGTCCCTCTTGGACAAGGGTGATAGGTGCTGATCATGAAAATAAGGGTAAGACTTGGCTAGGCTTGTACGTGCCCCAGCGTCATTAGCCTTGTAACTTCCAATGATCCTATGCAATAAAAGAGAGGTGTTTAAGGAATGGATAATAGAAATTATTCAAGAGTTAGAGAAGACAGACATTTCTTCAGGACTGATAGCTAGTTGGGAATAAAATGAAAATAGAATTTAAAATAGGGAAGAAATAAAACAGAAATATTGTGAATAACGAATCAGAATTATTTAGAGGTTAAAGTGCTACAGAATAAGGGGAATCTGAGAGAACAAAAAGAGAAGCAACTACAAAGTGCTAAAGGGAAAACAAGGGAATATTTGGATAATATACATGAGTTTATAAAGCTTGCTTTTAACATAGAACTTAGAATAAGAGAATATAAAGGGTAGTCAACAAACATAGGGAACCTATGACAATAAAAATATTTAGAGATCCTACAGAGATTTTAGAGCTATTTCTGAAATTTTATAAAAATTTGTATAAAACAGGGGAATGAGGAAACCAATAAAGACTCAAATGGAATATATAATCATAGTAGTATTACAGGGCAATGAGCCTCAACAAATAACAGCTAAAATAAAAACAGATGAGATAAAACAGTGATGTATAATCAATCCACAGGGAAGTCTCCAGGAACAAATAGTAGTCCTGTGGAAGTTTTAAAGTTAGGAGGGAAAAAAGAAAAAAAGATCTGAAAGATTTTGTTTAACAGTGTTAAAAAAGGGAGGGGGAACTAGCATCTTGGAAAAAAGCTGTCTTACCCAGCTTTATACTGACCTATTTCAATTTTAAATCATGATTATAAAGTGTTTATGTCTGTACTAGCCAGAAAAATGGCAAAGGTGTTACCAGACATGCTAGATATTAAAACAATGGGTAAAAACATCACACAGAAAAACTAGTCAGTAAAAAACAAAAGAAAAATCCAGCAAGGCTAGAGTTTCCAATCAGTGATTCCTTAAACCTTTTGTATTAGAGGCAACATTGGATATATGCAAATGAAGGCTGAATCATGCATGTCCACAGCTAGTGGTGTTTGGTTTTACTGGCCTGAATGTGTCCATAAATAGACTTACAAAGAAATAACTGTCATGGACATTCAGAAATGGCATACAGCTGAAAAACCTGATGTCCTTAAAGGGTCATTTGCATATATCCCATGTTTCTTTTAGTACAAGATGTTTAAGGAATCACACAGTGGAAAGTCTATCCTTGCTAGATTTTCTTTTGTTTTTTACTGATTGTTTTTTTTTCTGTGTGACCTTTTTACTCATTGTTTTAGTTTGTTGGTTGGGATATTTTCCAGACACCCTAATGGTTATAGATATCAGCTGGGTACAACAACCCACTGTTTCCAAATATTAGCTATACATTCTAATTATGTTCTGCTAATTATGTGATAAGAAGACTGAAACATGGATGTCACAGCAAGTTGGTTTTTGCTTTATTGGGTTGAATTTGTCCATAAATAGATTTAAAAAGAAAAAAAGTCATGGGCATTCAGAATTGCCAAATAGCTGAAACATGATAGATATGAATCAAGTTGAGTCTGTGGAAGGGGAGGCAAACATTTGACAAGATTAGCAGAACTGTTGTGATCGAGGAGGAAGCAGAATGAAAGGAAATACTGACACTGTTGGCGGGTCCTGATGCAAAGAAAGTATTTGATGGAGTCAGCGGTAATTTTATGAGTAGGGCAATGGAAACTTTTGCATTTCCTCACAGAATAATAGTTTAAATTAGGAGGATGTCTGAAGGGTCAGAGGTAAGAATTAAAATAGAAAGCTTCCTCTCTGATAAGCTATGTTTGAAAAGAGGAAACAGGCAGAGTGTTCTCTTTCCCTTTGTTGTTTGCTTTATATTTAGAACCTCTGGCAAAGAAAGTAAGGGAATTCAAAGATAGAACTGCTATGGTAATCAAGAAACATTGGCTTTATTTGCAGATGATAAAATTTTGTACTTGATAAATCCAAAAAATAACATTATGCAGTTGTGGGACATTTTGTGACAGTTTCAAGTCTTTTCAAGATATAACATCACCATAGTAGTCAGGAAATCCTTCTAAGTGGCGCACCTCATCACAAAAGGTTTCTCATCCAGGAAAAAAGAGGTCATTGTTCCCTTCTACTCATCACTCATTAGACCTATTATAGAGTACAATGCCCCTTTTGGTATGTACCTCACAAGACATCTACAACAACTGGAAAGGCCACAGAAATACCTCACAAAGAGGATTAACGACCTCAAACAGATGCCCTACACAGACCGTCTCAAAAAACTCCAGCTTTACTGTCTGTCGCATATCGCCTACTCAGAGGTGATCTCTGCCTAAAATACAAAGCTATGTCAAACCCAGAGCTGTTGGACATGCTCCATTTAAAGAAATCCCAATCCCGCCAAGCTACATGCTCTAGGGACCTAAACCTTGTCACCACAATAAACAGAACATGTTGGAGGGATAGATTCCTGTCCCAGAGACTTCCCATACTCTGGAACAAACTACCTATTTATATCAAACAAAGCTCCTCATTAGCACTCTTCAAGAAAAATCTTGATGATTGGATGGGAGATAGGAAATTCACCCCAGGGATCACTTCCTGTATTAAGAAATGAGGAGTGGGAATCCTGGGGCATGGTGGGGGATCTCTGCCTTTAGTGTTTTGGTCCAAGTTAGGTGGCCAAAAGGTGTGGTATGAATTATAGCCTTGTAATGAAGGGTTGCTTTCTGAAGCCTTGAACCAGGTCTCTGTCACTGCACAGATGTCAATGTTCTCCATTTTAAGGAGTGCTTCAAGTGAGTGCATTTCGAGGTTTAGACTTCTAGCATTAAGCAGCATTACCCTCAGATTTTGCTTGCTTGTACCTGTTACGGTGATGAATTTGTCATTTGAACTTTGCCTAAAAAGGCACTAAAGGGGTGGCAAGATCCTTAGCCAGTATCTGGAATCCCAAGAGTGACAGGTGCAGGCCAAATCTGGCATAGCATCGTGGTTTGTCGATCATGTCATCCCTGGCAGACAGGCACTGGATCCCCTTAGAATAACACCAGAAGCTTAGCCAATTGTTGAAGTCAATCATTTTGGCCTTGTACTGTGGTATCATTCTGGGTGATGGCAGGATACTACTCAGAGCTAGGGTCATACCTGCCTTGGCTACAAGATCAGAGAGCTCATCCATGTCTCTTTTCATGTAGTCCAGGGAGGTACATCTCAGATCATTCACACTAACATGGACAATGATAGAGTCATATTTGTACTTGTTGTGGAGTGACCTGAGTGCGTGCATTATGTGGTGGATCCTGGCACCTGACAGGCAGCTGACAGTAACTTTCTCCTTGTTTAGCCTGGTGAGTGGAACATCAGTGTGCCTGACTATAGAATCACCTATGACTAGAGTTTGTTATGCCTTATGGGCTGTGGTTGAGTGGCAAACTGAGTTTGTGGGCTATGTGTCATTTGGGTTGTGTTGGGGGGTGGAGGTTGCTTGCGTTTCTGCTTTGGAGGTCCCTGTTGTTTGGGTAGATTTTTATTGAGAGCCTCTGCAAATGTAGGTGTGTGTGTTTTGTGTTTCTATGTGTGTGTTTTGGTGGTGTAGGTTTTGAGGGACTATGTGATGAGTGTGGTGTGGTGCAAGTGTTTACCTTCTCCTCTTGACTGTCTAGTCCAGTCGTGGGTGAAGAGAGCTTTGCTTCCAGTTTGGCTATATAAGTGCATCTCTCACAGGTTGTAGAGTTGGGTGGTAGGAGGAGAGGGTTTTCTGTGTACATGAGGCAATTGCTGCATTGCCCCAAGATGCTAAGATACATCAGGTAGACAGGAGAAAACACAGGGAGCTGACCCTTAGACATACCTGGATAGGTGCTTATTTATTAACTACTAAAAACTGTTTTCCTCTAGACAAGTGAGGAAAGTTGAGTGCTGTAGTAATTTGTAGCTTATTTAGTGCTTACAATGAGTTCTGAACAAGTGCTGAGCTCAAAGAAACAGATTTGAGTGCTGAAACTAGAAAACTGGCTAGTTCTAAGAAACAAAAGTAATCTAGAAGGCTTCCCTCCAACAGAGAAAGGCTTGGGGGCTCAAAAGCTTACAAACATTCCTGGATACAGCAAATCTATATCTGGACTAGACAACTTATAGGAAAGGCAGAAAACAAGCTTAGAAATTTTTATTTTTTTTTGTAAAGTGGAAAGGGGAAAGGAGGAGCAGAAACTAACTGGGTTGGCCTTCTCAAATGTTCTCCCTTGAATAGATAGAATGAGGTAATGACACTAGACTGGGAGGAGTGTCCCAGATCAAATTTACTGTAGGGGCGGGCAACTACAAAGCCACCAAGTATAAAAACAGGATACAAAGAGGGAGGGAGGGTGATAAACAAAAATCATAAAAAACAAACCCAACCAGATGCTTAACAATTGCAGAAAATTCTACTTAATACCTCACACACTGTGAGTAAAATAAGTGCTATAAATAACTGAGAAATACGCAAAAAAACAGGATACTTAATGTTATATATCACAGATTAGTTGGCTCAGAGCCCTTCCTCCGATTAGCTCAGTGTGAAATGGCATGAACACTTACATGTTAACTTATTAGGTAACACAGTTGAAACCTTAAACAACTTTAAAAAAAAGCTTGAAAGAACCAATGAGGTGCTTACTCCAAGGCGTAGTCCAAGTAACCCCAATCAGCCAATGACAATAAACAATTCACTCTCACTGAAATGCTATACTGGCTTTGGCTTAACTACGATGGCCTGGAACATGTGCTCAGACACACAGCCTCTATTAACAGACTAGGCCCAAAACACAAGCCTGAATATGGACAATGCTACACTATCCACACTACTTAGGTAGAAAAAAACTGCAGAAATGTTTAAACAGATAAAGGATCAAGGAGACTCTAGAGAATGCTTTTAACTGCAAACAAGTTATATGATACACTCCTTAGCAGGAAATCAGAACAAACAAACCCAACCAGATGCTTAACAATTGTAGAAAATTTATAGTTAATACTTCACATACAGTGTTTATGAGGAGGAGGAGATTTGAGGGATGTTAAATAGACTTATCATGACATTCATCAATCAGGATATAAGGAACCTCCAAACACTGGACCTGGCTCAGTTTGAATTCATCAAGAGCAGGTCATGCTCAACCTGGTGAATTTTTTGAAAAGGTCACCAAAGCAGTGGATAAAGGCAAAATGGTAACACACCTCATACCTCAACCTAGCCAAAGCTTTTGACACAGTTCCCCACTCAGGCATAGTAGAAGAGCTAAATAAACTGGAAATAAATCTGTATGTCACCTGTTGGCTTGCCACCTGGCTCACAAATAGGATGCAGTTGATCAAAATATGGAAAGTTACCTCCACAAAGAGACCACTCACCAGTGGAGATCCCCCCACCCCCGGTTCTGTGCTGGGACCTCTCTTGTTTGGCATCTACTTTTATGAGGTAAAAGCCAGTACCAATGGGCTTTGGCTGATTAAATTTGCAGATGAATATAAACTAGGATCAGTCATTAAATCTATAAATGAGTTTGCCGTCTTGTATGAAGGTTTGTCTCAAATAAATAACTGGTGTCAGAATCATGGTTTGAAATTAATTGCTGAAAAATGTTTTACTGTATCCTTTCGGAAGTCATCTACCCCAGAGAAGTACCACATTTACAGTATGCCACTAACTGTTGACCCGGTTGTTAGGGATTTGGGAACTTATGTGGACAGTAACCTAACTTTTGACCATGTGTCTGTTGTTGTAAGTAAGTCTTTATTGCACAGCTTATAAACAAATGGATTGTGTCTAGATTAAGGGAGATCATTGTCCCCCTTTATTCACCCCTCGTTAGCCCAGTTATTGAATATAATGCCCCCCTTTAACATGTAAGTCTATCCACACATATGTGATACCTGTAACACCCACAGAGATACCTTACTAAAAAGATGCAAGGCCTAAACAACATGTGTTAAATGGACCGACTCAAAGCGTTGTCACTATACTTAGTATCCTTCCGAGAGCTAAGAGGTGACCTGTGTCTGACATACAAGGCATCCTGCGACCCACTGCTGATGGATTGAGTGCACATCAGCAAGTCAAATGGCATCAGAAGTACTCAGTATATGAATATAAACTTCTTCTGCAACACCAACAGAACACTTTGGAGGGACATCTTGCAGAGGGTACTGCTGCTGTGGAACAGACTCCCAGTCCACATAAAACAAAGTTCATACCTGTCCATTTTCAAGCACATCTTAGATCTGAGAAACAGAACAATTTACTCCAGGACTGCTCTCTGTACTAGTAATAGACAGTGGCAGCTCCCAAATGCTTTATCCCATGCAAAGGTCCTCTCAAATTCTCTGTGATATGATCCCAGTTATTCTTATTATGAGTAATATATAATTATTGACCATGGAATGAGTAAGGCTAATTTATTATCAAATGGGATGGGTTATTTTGAGTACAAAAAGGGAAACTGGCTAGCCTTAAAATGGTCTGCAAGGGCAGCTAGCCTAGCACTTACCTATGAACATACGATGGTGGGACCTGGGCAAGTTATGTAATGTTGGACTAAAACATAATTGTTAAAAAGAAAGAACACTTGTATAATGTATGAATATGAAAGATATTAATATAGCTTATTTTCTTTGTATTAATGCATCTGTTTCTGCATCTTAAGTGGTAGTTTAATAAAGATGGTTAAAAAGAATAACAAAATGAATGATGCAGACAGAGAAGCAGGGCATCCAGGTAGCAAAGGGTTACTCTTTCCATGGATAGTTGACCCTTTCTTTGCAAGCAGAGATAATTTGCTAAAGGTGGATTACACCTGATGCCAGTATCTTTAGAGCCATCTAGTATCATAACCCCCCCCCCAAAAAAAGAAGACAGCTTTCTTGTCACTATCCATTAATGATTACTCATTCTCTGAAGTAATGTGACCTCAGAGGGAAAATAATTAAGTAAAGGGAATCTAAAGTTAAATGCCAAAAAATGCATAGTCATACCCTTCGGGAAAAACAAGGTTACCCCTAGCTACCAAATAGGTGGCAATCCACTGAGTACAGAAGAAGTTATCAGGGACCTGGGGACCCAGGTTGATAGTAGTCTGTCATTCGACACCCATGTAGCTAAAGTAGTTAGGAAGACCTTCTACATTGCCCACCTTATCATGAAGGGATTCTCATCTAGATCAAGGGAGGTCATAGTCTCCCTATACTCATCACTCATCAGACCAATGATTGAGTACAATGCCCCATTCGAATGTATCTGACCCGACACTTGCAGCAGCTGGAGAGGCCACAAAAGTTTCTCACCAAAAGGATAAAGGGTCTCAAACATCTGTCCTATGCTGCCCGACTGAAAGAACTCCAGCTCTATTCAGTCGCTACCGCTTGCTCAGAGGTGACCTTTGCCTAACATACAAGGCCATGTCAAACCCAGATTTGATGAATATGCTTCACCTCAAAAAATCTAGATCCGTCAGAGCCACAAGGGCGGGAGACTTAAACCTCGACACGGCTATTAATAGGACGTGCTGGAGGGATAGATTCATCACCCAAAGACTCCCTATGCTGTGGAATAAAATCCCGGTATATGTGAGGCAGAGCACCTCGCTGGCCTTGTTCAAGAGAAATCTTGACCAATGGATGGGAGATCGCAGATATACCCCAGGGATTACCTCAGTGTCACTGCTCAACAGAGGCACAGCAAAATAATGGGTATAGTTCCCCATACTAAAGGGGTGGCGTAAGCCACAAAACTATGGGCTAGGCTTGTAAATGCCCTCGGGCAGATAGCCTAGTATGAACCTATGAACCTATGATGCAAGGGGGTTGTCCACTGGAAAAAAATAAAATTTTCTTTGTTGATTTTGTTTTAGCTTCATTTGCTTGTGAACTTCTCAGTCCCTTACACATACTTTGAGAGAATATCGGTAGTTGTCCTCTATTTTCTGGGCGATGTTGTCTGGGGATTTGTCAATCTGGATGCTTGGCCTAAATGATGCTTAGTAACTCAGGTATACATTTAATTGAAGTATGGCATAAAAAGGATAGAAATAGATCTTGATCAAGAAAATATTTTGGCAGTTTAATTATCCTGCGGTTTGGTACACATGAGATTACTGCAACGCTAATATCTGTCTATAAAATTACCAAGATTGCTAGGAAAGCAAAATTTTATATATTCATGGGTGAGCTTTTACTATTAGTGCTAAAAAATCCAGTATTATTTGGTGACCTAAACATGTTTGGTAGAGTATAAAACAGAAGTTTACATCTTTCAGATAGGAAATATGATTTATTAGGGAAATCTATCAAATATTATTCTATGGAACAAGTGCCTTCTTATAGCAGAGCAATACTGATACAAGTGGACAATTTATGGCTTTTCTTCCTGTTACAAGTGCTGATCACACTTGTTTTAGATAATATGTAAACCAATTAAACAAAGACAACAAAATAATAAAGACTGCAGCCATAGAGGCATAATCAACCAAATTATATGTGGATCAAAGCAAAATGGAATACAGTGAAACAGTAAATAGGAACTCTGGTGTGATGGATCTCATTTAAAAAAACCCTTGTGTGGAATGTGGAACACTGCCAGCAAATTGAAAATACGTTAGGTCACAGTCTGCATAAGTTCACAATTCCCAAACAACTGGGTCAACTGTTTGGAGTGTATTGCTGGGTCTACTTTTGTTAATCGAAAGCTCATTTTTCCAAAGAACAGAAATATGACCCCACTTCAGCAAAAGTGCACTTAACCGAAATTGCACTTTTGTGAAGTACAGTTTCACGAATACTAGTTCACCGAACTGGACCTTAAAATAAAAGCAACACTGCAGTACTGAAGCACGCTACAGTGGGAATAAGGGAATATACCTGTTTCCCCACTGTAGTCAGATCTCGGAGTTAATATATATAAGTAGCGGGGTGTGGGGGGTGCGTGTTTGTACTATTGTTTCTTTGTTTATGAATGGTTCGGTGAACTGGTATTCGCAAAAGTGCACTTTTGGTTAAGTGCACTTTCACTGAAGTGGGGTCGTACTTCTGTTATTCTGGAAAACGAACTTAGACCCGTATTGTCATATCTTTCAGTAATAAACTATGTGATGCCTAGGTACCTCATATTACAGTTAGTAGTAACAGAACAGAGGGTGAAAGCAGAGACAAGCACTGAAAAGAAAAAAAGACAAATAGGATGAACATATATATATATATATATATATATATATATATATATATATATATAAAGAAAGCATTCAACAGTATTGAGGAGTGGATAAACTTTAGAATAAAAAAAATTTTTTAAAAGTATTTTATATAGGAAAGAGCAAGAGAGGAAGATATCAAATGTCAAGGTACAAGAGGTAATTTTAGAGATGTTTTAATTTAGCAGTGTTTTTGACTGTTGTAATTAAATAGTGGTAATATAATTAATTTGGTATCTACTCTTGTCTAAAAAAGAGGTCACTTTGGCATATAACATCAAAGATAACATACGATGTGGAATAAGGCATTAAAGAAGCAGGGCTACATAACAAAAGAACCTTAGGAAAAGTAAACCACCAATGTGGATTTACCATTTTAAAATGTGAGCAGTTTTCTATTTCATTTAGTATCCATTGGCAGAATGAATACTCAGCTGCATGTCAAGTTAGTAACAGAAACAGAAATAAACACATCCTTTTTTAACTTCTGAAAACGTCAGTTGTAGTATTACAGATGAAAGTGCTAAACAAACATGTTGTTTTACATCTATAAATATTCAAATTCCAGTTCTTTTATCTCTGTTACAATATTCAGTATTTCAGATACACTTCTTTTTTCTAAATATTCATATTCCACTTCTTTTATCTCTGTTACAATATTCAATTCTCCAAATGCACTTGTTTTTTTTCTAAATATTCAAATTCCAATTATTTTATTTCTGTTACAATATTCAGTATTTCAAATACACTTGGTTTAGACTTCGATTTATAGTTTTTTGTAACTGCTTTTTGGCAGCCACCAGAATTAAACTTAACAGGGCCTTACTATGTCTGGGCAATTAAGAACCTGTATCCCAGCTCAACAAAAATAATTTCCTTAGTTGCACCTATTTACTCAGCTAAAATTTCTAACAGAGTACTCTGAAGGAAAATTTAAAGGTTTGCCAACTCATTACACTGCCAAAAATATGTACCCAATTGTCTCTTTCTTCTTCATCACACCGCCAACATTTGCAATCTACCTGAGAAACAATTCTTTGGTGTCTGCTTGGGGTATAAAAGTGTCTGTGCAAACACTTCCAAGCAAAAATCCTAAATCTTCTAGACTTTGTTGCATATTTGGTAGCCATACATATGTCCTCCCATTGTTTCCTTGTGAATTGCTTATCCAATCTCTCTTCCCAATCTTTTCTACCCTCTACTGATTGGTTCCTATAGTTATCATGCAATATTCTATATGCCCTACTTAGTCCTTTTTTAACACCAGCTTCTGTTCTAGAGTCAACTTAAAACTCTACCACCGCAGGTCTTTCACTTAAGATTCCCATATCCCTTTCTCTTTGCCTGTACTCTGATTTCAATCACTGATAGGGAAGCCATCCTCTAGACTGCAGTCCAAATGCCTTCTTGCCCTTTTTCTGTTCTATTACCTTCCCTCTCTAGTTATTTGCTCCCAGTAACTTGGTTCCTTTGTCATTTTTTTCCAGTATATTCCAACCCCTCTTGCCTGTTCTCTGTACCCCTAGTTGCATTCGTCACTATTAGCAAAATCTCTTTTCTACTTTCTTGTGTTGGCATAGTTCTGGGAATAGTTTTTGCTACTTTAGGAATATAATATTTTGTAGAGATAAGCACATCCTTGCTATTCATTGTGATATAAAAATGTGGGTGGCAGCAGGCAGAGAATGAAAGAGGAAGGGGAGGATAAACCTAGCTGTGTTTATGTTTACAGCAGTGTTGCTGTTAACCAGCAATCACGACAAATCACTTTTTTCTTTTTTTTTTCAGAACATCATTACCTTACACTCTATGAAGCCTCACTCAGGCTGACTCTCTACATTTGGATGTGCCTCCTGCTTAGGCATCCATTAATGTTCTGAATTCAGGGATTGGATACCTGGAGATTGGTGCCTCTGGGTTCATAGTAATAGAAAGCAAGCCCCTTATGTGATAGGCAACATCATGGGATACAGGACTCATCTTCCTAAAGTTTTGTTCCTTGTTCCATGAAAATGTGCAACATGGTGTCTGAGTTACCACATTTTTAGTAGGCATACTGATACTGGATCAAAACTGGTTTTGGACCACCCCAAAGCTACAGGCAGAACTGGATCCTATAAAGTAATGTTCAAATGTGTCACTGTGTATTATTTTCTTTGTATTTACAATAATAACATAGATTTAGATTTAATTTAAAATTTGTATTTCAAGTTTTACATCAGAAACACTGTTAATAGGTATATGTTTCAGATCCAAGCTTGTTTTTGATATACTAATGAACTGTATTCATATGAACATCCGTGTGTGACTGATGGCTTTTTGCACTAAAGATCATGGTTATATTGTCCTGGGTATTTGCTGTTCTCCAAGATGATGTGACCTTGGAAATGGTGTAACTAGCATGCACCTGCACCATGGCTTTCCCCTCACTGCTTTCTCTCTCTCTCTGTTCTCTCTCCCTCTCCTATTGTTCCTTGTAAAACAATATCATGAAACTAGTACATCCAGTGTTTTCTTTTCCATCTAACACAACAGATGGGTTAACAGATCCAATATGACATGACACTGGCACCTTTTTTAAGTTCTTGGATCCAGGGCTCACGCTCATCCCCTACCAATAATTCATTCTTGTCCCTACAATAACCCATATCTCATTTGCCGCCTATTCATTTCTCATGTGATCTGTGGGCTTAGTGCCATTCGTAGAGATAAGTGATACTTCTTAGAGTTTTGACTACTTTTCAGAGTTTTTTACGTAGTTATTAGATCTTCTATCTTCACTTGCTGTAGTTTAACTTTTCTGACTAAAGTAGCTCCTCATAGATACGTAGTGCATTTCGGGAGTTCCTTCCTGCTTTTCCCCCATACCTTAATTATATGTATGTGTGTATATATATATATATATATATATATATATATATATATATATATATATATATATATATATATATTTGAAAAAAAAATATTTTTATTTTCATCTTCTTTATTGTAGAGCATTAACTATTTATAGTCAAGTGTTTAGTGCTTAATGCTTGTTATTAAACTTTATTTTTTCCTCTGTGTTATT
Source organism: Protopterus annectens (assembly GCF_019279795.1). Classification (NCBI taxonomy): domain Eukaryota; kingdom Metazoa; phylum Chordata; order Ceratodontiformes; family Protopteridae; genus Protopterus; species Protopterus annectens. Next base: position 425,739,966 of record NC_056740.1, on the reverse strand, counting down.
ACTGCTGGTGTTATTGCTGGACTTAACCATGAGTGACAAGGCCTCTGATTTCAAAAATACACCCTGTGTGGGCACAAGATCTGCCCTCTCCCCAATACCCACATGCTTTGTGCTTCAGTTCTTTGGGGGTTGACCATCTCAATGTGGAATGAGAGTCCACTGCTTCTTTCAGAGCCAGGGCTTTTAAATTGCAGAAACAAACCTGTACTAAATGGTCTTCTCCCTGCCCAAGCAGAACAATTGACCACTTCATCATCAGCTTCCCATTCAGCCAAGAAAGTCGGGGACAAGTCTAAACATTCAAGAGAAAGATAAGGAGGAAAGAGAGAGAGAGAGATAAGCAAGGAATAGGAAAAGGAGAATGAGAAACAGAAAGAGAATTCTAGAAAGAGATCCTGGATCATCATCAGACAAACAGCAACAGTCTGATCTGGTGATTGTCCAGGGGCTGATTTGGATCTGCTCACCCTTGCCTCCATGTCAACTTTCTCTGGAACTGATCAGTCCTTGGATCCATTTTCCAATCCTGCTGGAAATGTCAGCTTACCAGTCTTCCTGACCACCCTTTATGGCCTCCTCCTTCAGGTCTTTGTGATCACTGAAAAGTTTTTTCAGAAGCAGACATTGTTAGGATGATGTGAAAGTTTCTTAGGACACAGAGCCAGGTGGGGGTCCTCCCAGCACCTTCCCCACCAAGGCCTCTGGGACAGGTCCCAGCATTAACCTTGCTAGTATCACATTCTCTTTTACACCCATAACTATCATGCAATATTTTATGTGCCCTACTAATTATTCCTTTTTTAACACCAGCTTCTGTTCTAGATTCAACTTAAAACTCTACCACAGCAGGTCCATCATCTACTGTTCTGAATGTTACCTGCTAGAAAACCTTGTTGGAGCAAAGAGCTTGGTCAGCTTCATCTTCATTGTTGTACTTCACCCTTCCTGCTCTGACATTGCTAGATCACAAAGGGTCATGGAGCCAAGAGGTTGGGGCTGAAGTCTGGAGCACAGGATTGACTCTGAGATATTCAGAGCCATCTCTACCCTTGGGTGCTTCCTTCCTAGACAGCTCAGCTCTGATGTCAGCTTCGGCACTGAGTCAGATTGGGGCCAGGCCCATTCCTTCATTGGGACCTTTGAAACCTAAGGAGTTCCCCCTGGGCACTGATTTTGGCTTTTGAGGCTCTTGAGAGGATTCTTGTCATGTCAAATAAGAAGGTCTTTCACAAGTACTTGATGATATCCCCATCTTGTCTGCATTCTGTGGCTTCTCCTTCCACTCATCCTGTCGCTTTTCCTTCCACTCATCCTGTCAGATAGAGTCAGACACCCTCATTAAGTCTCAAGGGATCTTGCCTGGTGAGTACCCTTCCGGTTCTGACCCATTTCTGGAGCCTCCCACCAGAGAAGGACATAGAAAATGGACTTGCAAGAGGTGACATTTAAACTCCCATCAAGAGTTACTGAAGATGCTGACTTTGAGGAAGGGGAGGGGTCCACAAGATCTCTTCTAGAAGATGTCTACTTCAGAGGCATTCTTGAATTGATGAAACAAAGGAGGAGTTGGTCCAATGAAGCCCCCTCCCAAGAGGAGTCACTATTCTGCAAGGCATTTGGGGCTGGCTCATCTACTTCCTGGATGGTCCCACCTGCTGATGAAGTTATTTATTTGGTCATTCAGTAGGCTTGGAAGGAACCCAAGATGGTGAAGCCAATTTTGAAAAAACTGACAAAATATCTCCTAAGAACAGGCTGTATTGAAACAAGGGTCCAGCTGTAAATCCCATATTAGTTGTGGCAGCAACAAAAAAGAATCTTTCCAAAGAGTGTACCTCTGTCCATCCCTCTAACAGGGAGTCCAGGGCACTGGACAGATTTGGAAAATTATCATATGCTATGGAGTCAATTGCTGTTCAGATGCTGAATTATGTAGTCTATATGATTAGTTTCCAGAGGGTACTTGACCAAGGAGCTCTCCAAGTCTGTCTTGGGTAATTTGCCTGCTAATATACAGAAGCCCATAGAAGCACAGATGTCTATCTTTCAATCAATGTTTAATGTAGCCATATGACTGCTGTCCAAGGCAGTAGGGTTGCAAACTGTCCAGAATTTTTCTGGACTGTCCAGAATTAAGGGACACTGTCCTGAAAACAGAAAGGACAGCATATTGTCCTGAAAAAATGCCAGGAAATTAGTTTTCTTTTAATTTAAAAAAAATTACTTTTTTAAGGGTGTTCTTCTTTAAGAACACCCTTTGCGTCCAGTCGCACACAAACGCAGAAGACGAAAACAGTCTTCTGCATCTGTGCGACTGGTTGTTTACATCTTTGTCTTTCACGCTGTGTTGTCTGATGAAGTGGCTTGGGCCATGAAAGTGCTCATCTGGTACTTGACTGTTATTTTATTAAACTGTTTTATGTGCTGTACAGCTGTGGTCTGAAGCCTCCTTTAATTGCTTTTTAACTTGAAGTCTTTTATATATTTCTTTTTGTGGGTGAATTCATTTCTGGTGACAGATGTAGTCACAGACTTTTGACAAATATTAGTAACCGGTGTTATACAAATGTAATGTATCCAAAAGTACAAGTGTGAGAAGCCTGAGGATGCTGTTCTACTAATCAAATCTAGTTGCATCAAATACTGACAGACAATTATATATATTATATATACATACATATATGCATGGGTCCCCCATGTTTTTGCTGAATGCCATTTCTTCAACAATCACAGGGGGTGTGGTTTAATGTCAGTGGTATGGAGAGCCACACAGTGGAAATGTTGATATTGTGTAATGCCGATATAGTTAAGTGAGGCTGGAAGGGTGAAAGTGTTTCTGCAGAGTTGGGAGGGTGGCCTAATGGTTAAGGTGTTTGCCTTACAAACACATGGTGCAGGGTCTGAGTCTCACAAGGGATAATTGGCTAGGCTTACAATGGTTCACAAGGGCAGCTAGCCTTGTACTAACCTATGAACATGTGTATGTGAGGTAGTTTTAGGATCGGGGATGAGTAAAGGATAGGTGTTATATATTTGTGTGCGAGTTTAAGTATTTTAGGGTTAGCATCAGAGTTAGGTTAGGGGATAAAATGTAGTATTGTTTGTGTGTCCCAAGTGTGTCTTGTGTAGCGGCAGTGTTACAGGATGGCTTTAATGAAGGTAAGGTGTAGGGTTAAGGCTGAGGAAAGGGGCAGCATTATAGGAATAGCACCCATTACTAAAGTGGTGCAGGGGGGCAAAGCTGACTACATAACTCACTTGTGATTCCCATACTTTCATATGATTGTAAATATTTTTTCCATAAATGTACATGATTTTGTTATTGTACATTGCTGCTTATATAGCTGTATACATTAGATACAAGGTATATTTATGTGCATGTTAAACCAGTTGTAAATCCGCTATATGTAAAACAACTGTTAACATTCTTTTGTATCTGCTTATTTAGCCTGGGACATGGCTGAAAAGGATTCTCAGACCAGTTTACTGGCCTGTGTAACATGTTGACTCAGCAGACTAATTCACATGCAGACATCATATACTGCGGTTAACATGTCTGCATTTAACTCAGCAGACTAATTCACATGCAGACATCATATACTGCGGTTAACATGTCTGCATTTAACTCAGCAGACTAATTCACATGCAGACATCATATACTGCGTTAACATGTCTGCATTTAACTCAGCAGACTAATTCACATGCAGACATCATATACTGTGGTTAACATGTCTGCATTTAACTTAGCAGACTAATTCACATGCAGACATCATATACTGCGGTTAACATGTCTGCATTTAACTCAGCAGACTAATTCACATGCAGACATCATATACTGCATTAACATGTCTGCATTTAACTTAGCAGACTAATTCACATGCAGACATCATATACTGCGGTTAACATGTCATTTAACTCAGCAGACTAATTCACATGCAGACATCATATACTGCGTTAACATGTCTGCATTTAACTTAGCAGACTAATTCACATGCAGACATCATATACTGCGGTTAACATGTCATTTAACTCAGCAGACTAATTCACATGCAGACATCATATACTGCGTTAACATGTCTGCATTTGTGTGCTTTTCTATGTGGCCACCCAGGTTGCTCCCCTTCATGTCACTTTCATGATATTCACATTGAGTAGGACTGATGCTCCATATCCGACACAGTGGGGTAAAAAATATGGCCTAACTATACTATGAAGCCATTGTTGCAACTCTGGACTTTCTGTGGTCTAACAGAATTTACAGTTGGTAGAAACACCAGCAATAAAGCATTAAATTCAGACTTATTGTTCACTTTAAGTGCTCTAATTCTGCCTCTCTCTTTCTATATATATATATATATATATATATATATATATATATATATATATATATATGTGTGTGTGTGTGTGTGTGTGTGTGTGTGTGTATATATTATATATATATATATATATATATATATATATATATATATATTTTTATATATATATATATATATATATATATATATATTTATATATATATGTATAGATATATATATATATATATATATATATATATATATATATATATATATATACTTTTAATTTGGGTTTAGCTCTTGAAGGCAGAGGTTCACCTCTTAACCCCTTCATACCTGTGCTAACATCCATTATACAGATGGCTATTTTTCCCCCCACAGTCAGGTTAGGCTGAAAAGTAAAGAATTGCTCAGTACTTGGCACAGTGGCATTGTTCTGTAAATATGAAGCAGTACCCAGGCATAGTATTACTCTATTACGTTTTTTTAATGATGCTGTCATTGCTTAGGCTGCGTTAAACTAGGGTTAAGCATGTGTCTTTACCTGGTCACATTTTTGTAACTTCTGTTCATATTTGAAATGCTAAAAGATAACTAACTGCCTGGCAGCAGCTTCATCATTTTAGTATTTAAGGATCTGTACAAATGGCTAATACATACGTTTGTATTCAGTCTGTTATTTGTTTTTCGAGGTGAAGGGATTATTGTGTTAAGATCTCATTTGGCATTTATATCACATTATTGAAAGTTTACTTAATCGAATCAATAAAGGTTGAACTTTATTGATCGATTAAGTAAAACATTGAATAACGTAAAAAAAAAAAAAAAAAAAAAACAAATAAAAAAAAAAAACTAAATGGAGTAGGCAGGGGGCCAAACCCCCCCGGCACCCCCCACCCCCCCTCTACTTAAATATACCAACTCTGAGACAGCACTACATTGAGGTAAATGGAAATCTCCCCTTATGGAGATTTCTGTTTACTTGCACGATGTTCTTCACTTTCGATACCGTTGTGCTGACAGTAACAGACTCAATATTGTCAGCTTACGAAAACATGAAGTAGACCCCTTAGTTGGCACATTGTTTACATTAGATATCTCCCTTTTTGGATGCTTATTAAAAAATCTAGAAATATATACTTTCCTGCATTAGGAGGGAAGGAGAGCACACCAAAATAAGCTATCTTTCATCATTGCTATTGAACCAGAAACTGTGTTGTATTGTAAATACTCAGCACTTAAACGTGTTCCTCTCTAACAGAGGGTTTTTTGAATTACTTTGTGTCAACAGCTGACAAAGATGCTTGGTATTTGGGGCATTTTATGGAAACTAACACAAATGGAATGAAAGAAGCATTATATGTATTGTGCTGAAACCTGCTAGGTTGTTGTACTTAATTCTTTTGTTTGCAATAAACTAAATCGTGCAAGTACTGTGTTTCTCAGAGTTTAATTTCAGAGTGCCGCTAAACAAAATTTTCTCCAGGTTGGTGGATTATCTTTTATCTAAACCATCAAGCACTTCTTCTGTAGACCTCAATATTTCTTAGGGACTTAATGAACCTGTTTTCAGTTTGCCATCCATTCCTTACTGAAATATTACCAGCTTACCGTTTTTTAATGTAACATAGGCAATTTATTCAAGGGCAGTCGGCACTGAATTTGTAGATGAAACACTAAAATATAAAGTTGTTTGCTAGCAGCAACCTTTTCATTAGTTACAGATCTCTTTAATGTGGAATTATTCAGATGAATTTTACTTCTGCAGAGATTGTGCATATTGACTGATATTGGTGGATTGTGATGACAGAAGTTTGAGTGGACTTTTATGGTTGAAATGTTCTCAATTGGCCAGTTTTGTCATTATTGGTTCATATGTTTCCTTTCATTGCTTACGTTAAAAATGTTCAAAACTATACATTTAAAACATGTGCTGCCTTATTATGCAAGGGATATAATTTGATTATTATATATTATAATTTACTACAATCAGGAAGGTGAATCAAAGAAGTTTTGCATGGTCCTAAAAATGTGGGCAAGGGGCCTATGATTTGAAAACAGCCCAAAGGTAAACTTAACCCACCACTGGCCAGATGTATTTTCTTTGAATGTGGATTTCAATGCTGTTACAGCAAATGTGAGTTTCAAAGGCAGAAAAGTTTAATGCCAAGTCTGTTTTCATTGAGACTGTACTACTTTGTTTAGCAAATGTATGTTACTGTTTGTGCTATAAAACTTGAAATAAAAGTTTTAAATTAAATCCAAATCTATAATCATTGTAGAAGTAAAGCAGAAAACAGCATGCCCATTGAGAGTTTTGAACAGTGTTTATGGCAACTGGGACAAAATGGAGAAATAGCCAAGTAATGAGACACTGGAATGGCTGTGTGGGAAGTGATGGGGATACCAAAATTACATGCTTTTTGCTTTCACGTACATGTCCAGAATTTTTGACATGAAAAGTTGGCAACCCTACGCTGATAGCATGTCAAGAGTGGCAGGCAATGGCATTGCTATTCAATAGATGCCTGGATGCATCTCTGCAATTTTGCAGAGAGCTTCAAGACATCTTTCATCAATGTTCCCTTTAGCAGTTCAACACTTTTTTAACCAAGGTCAGATATACACTGACCAGAAGTAAGTAGGAGGGCAAAATTTTGATTGTCATAAGCGTATGTTTTTCCACACCCAAAGGACTTTTTCCTGCAACCAGAAGGACAGAAAGAAGTTATGATTCCATAAATCCCAGAATTTTGTAAAGGATTCTTCTGGTGACTGAACCCCCTGAGAGCAGAGGGGAAAACAAATTTAATGGATGTCACCCCAGGGGTAGAGGCAGACTGCATAATCAAGGGTTTTGAAGTCCTTTTACAGAGAAACCCTTTCAGAGCTCTTTAATGGTTGTCCAACTGCCACACTCTAGAGACAGTCAATGGGTGCTTATTTCTGCACCCTCACACCTGGCTAGCCATTACTCAAGATTTTTGGGAGCAGAAGTTAATCACTGGAGGCTATGTTATTCCTTTTCCTTGTCCCTAATAAATAACAGAAATGTTCCCAATGTTCCACTCAGACAGAAGAAATTGGCTGCAGCAGAAGTTTTAAAGCTGCTAGAAAAGTGAGTCATCTAGGAAGTCCCACCAGACCAGTGAGGATCTGGAGTCTATTTAGGATCCTTTTTGGTTCTCAAAAAGACTAAGGACCTCAGGCCCATTATGGACCTCATTCACCTTAATCAGTTTGTGAAACAAAGTTCCAGAAGGTCACAGTACACTCCATTCTGCCTCTTCAGAGAAAGGAAGACTGGATGTGCTCAACAGATCTTCAGGATACCTACAACCATATCAAGATAGTCAGGTAGTCTAGGAGGTTTTTCTGCTTTTGGCTGGGAGACAGTTATTTCCAGTTCAGAGCACTGTCCTTTGATCTCACCATAGCCCACAGTGTGTGCACCAAGTACATCTACACAAATGGCATCTTACCGCACCCACCAAGGATCTGCTAATTCATTTCAGTGACTTCTTGCTCCATTTATCTCATCATTTCAGGATTACTGTGAACCTAAGCAAAAGCCAATTAACACCAACACAGACAATATGATTCATAGGGTGAGACAAGGACATGAGCTCATAGATTGCAAAATTTCCATACTCTAGCTCAGTCATCAAACTTCCAAGGTCCTCTCTTTTTCAAATCCACAAACAAGGCTGATTCTTCAGTTATTGGTATAAATAGATACATTCATTACATTACTTCCATAGTCAATATTTTACATTAATTTATTTATTTCCAATTTGATGACCGGGGAAGTCTATTGGGCCCACAGAGCCCATTTTCAGTGGAGGCCTGGCAAGAAAAGCTACACAATATAAAATACAGTTAAAGATACAGAAATGTATAGTAAAAACAGCTTCAAATAAAAATACATGTCAGAGTAAAAGTAAAAATTATTTACAATCTTTACATAGAACAAAGTATCATGTGGATTAGCTGTTATTCAGAATGAGCCATGCTTATAAGAAGCCTAGATGCACAAGAGGTAAGAGCTAGATTGGGAGAATACAGTTACATTTCCATTTAGAAGAGAGGTAGAAGTGAAACTGAAGTTTAAAGTTATCTGTGTTCTACATTGTCGTTAGGGAGGAGGGGAGAGAATTCCATTTTTTGGCTAAGGAAAAAGAGAGGAGAAGTTGTCCAGTGGGCTGCTTAGGATTGTGGGCAGTAATTAAGTTTTGGTGGTCAAATCTGAGAGTTCTATTTGGGAAGTATGTGGGTAGGGTGTTAGTGAGTGTGGAGCATTTGGTGGGGTTGAATATTAGCCTGTGAGCTGTAGTAAGTTGGAGGTAGTCCAGATAGTTGGGGAGCTCTAACCAATTTATAGAATGGAGGGCAATACGATGATGGGAGGAGTATTTGGCTTTGGTGACAAATTTAGAAATTGTGTTGTAACAATTTTCAAGTTTGGAAGAGATAGAGGAAGATAGGTTGGTTAGCAAGGGAGGACCATACATAAGGGAGGGAAGTAGGAAAGTAGAGGTAGGTGTATGTCTAGTAGAGGGAGAGAGGAAGTGATTGTTTCTGTACAGCATGCCAAGTTTTTGATGTTTTTTTTATATTTTGCTGTATGTGGGTATCAAACTATAGGTGTTCATCAATAGTTATACAAAGTAATTTAGCAAAGGTAATGACTTCAATAGGAGAGTTGTTTTGGCTTAGGACTTGGAAGGAGTTTTTATCAAAAGGGAATGATTTTGAGGGTGGAATAATAATATTTTGGATTTGTTAGCATTTAGAGAAAGGTGGTTTTGGAGCATCCAGGTCTCAGTGGTTGAGAAGGCAGTCTGGGTCTTAGAAGTTCGGAGAGGTTAGTGGCAGAGCAGACTACAGTTGAGTCATCTGCATATTGAATGACTTTGGCATTGGGGATGGCAGAGTGAAACTTATTGATAAAGATATTGAAGGTGTGGATATTACAACGGATCCTTTTTGTCCAATAGTCAGTGATGCAGCAGTCCTTGCAATTCCCCATACATCTCACACCAGTGTGCAGGTGTCACATCCTTTGGTGGTTGACTTCCCTACTAGTGATGTGAGGGTTGACCTTTCCCTTTAACTCTACAGAAAGCCACTGTGACCACAGATGCCACCATTCTGGGGTGGGTGAAGGTGGCATTTCAAAGACAAAATGTTTAAGGCATATGGTCAATGACAAAGGCCAAGCTTCCCATCAATGGCTTGGAGATGAGGCAATCCTCCTAGCATTGCAGGCCTTGCAGGACTCCCTCCTAAAGTTGTGATATCCATCCATCTGGAGATGGCTTCCAGTAATTTGGAGGAAAAATAAATCAAATATACCCAAAAGTGATTCAAATAGATGAAACATTGAATGAATATATCAACTCAAGTAACAAAAGGCTAGAAAGAAATAGAGTAAGCTTTAACTAGGTCTATAGATGAACTGATAAAATTGCAAAATCAGAGGCTGAAATGAAGAAAGGTCTGGCTGAGTGTGAAGCTTCTCAAGAAGAGCTGTTTTAAAAATTATTAGAGTTAGAAGACAAAGAAAACCTGATACTTTCTGCTGTACTAGAGAAAATGAAAGAAACAGAACTTTATGAAAGCACAGATAAGCAGCTGGACTGGACTGGTGTTCCACAGCAGGATTGTTTTAATTGAAAGGGCACATCGAGTATATGCTCCAAACCTGTTCATGAGAAAGCAGGCAATACCTATGTTAGTAACAGTGCAATTATAATAGCAGAAAGAACTGATCCTGATAAAATTGTGGCAGAAGAGCAAAGTATTAAAAGTTGAAGACAGAACAATGTTTAAAAATGATTATTCATTCTGCATGAGGCAGAAGAGAAGCAAATTTATGGAGTGCTGTGAGGCAGGTGTGAGATTCAAGCTGCTGTATCCAGCTATCTTCAGAGTATTTTTTTCCTGGAGGATCAATGATACTTTTTTGATGCAGAACAAGCTAAGGAGGGAATGAAAATTTTAGGCAACAAAAAGAGAACCAGCAAGCAGAAGGGGACTTTGTTTCTAATTCTTCTAAAAGTAAAGTTCATAGAGAGACTTTGCCACTGTAAATTTTTCCAATGTTCCAAAGGAAAATGCTTGACCGCCAGATAAAATAAGCTCATGCATTGTCTAGAAGAACCAGGAGTGCCTTGTACCTGAAACAGAGTCTAGTTTTGGGAGATGGAGATGATGATGAGGAAGAGGATCCACAGTACTGAAATTAGTAAATATGAAAATTATAAAGCATCAATCACATTGGTGAATACGGCTTTGGAAGTAAAGTGGCTGAAAAAAGACTATATTTTTGTTGACTTTGTTAAACTTGTGGGTGGACTGTAAGACATGGACCCCGCATATGTCTTTAATGTTTAGGAAGACACTAAAGGGAAAAAAGTAACTGTAAGTAAAACCATTTTTGTTCTTATTTGTATAAAACATTTCACAATATAAACTGCATGTTATATTGTAAAACATTTTTGTATAGTGTGCCATTAGGGCTGTTTTACATAAGTGCGGTAGTCTTTTCAGTAACTGTTGTATGTATTAAAGATTTTGAAGTAAACACATGCTTGTTTTACTTTATGGTTTAATCAAAAGAAGAAAAATTGAATGGAAACAAGTTTAAGTTAATATAATGCTATGATCAGGACTGCTGGGGTGGGGTGGGTGAAGAAGTGTACTAATATGTAGAACTAATGTAATAATTCCCCTTTTTTTGCAAGGATGGATATCTAGATTAATGTCCTTGACTTAAGCTATGAACATGTGTTTTTTGTAACCAAATAGGCTTGAAAAATAAGACAAAATGATGAAAGTCATGAAAATGCCAATCTTCTTTCATCTGAAAAGATGTTAGCTTTTTTATTTTTTTAGTGACAGTTGTGGGCAGTTAGCAAGGAGAATTACTTGCATTCTATTCTGAGTGAAATTTATAAAGATGCCTTCAAGCATCTGTGATTTGTTAGCTGTTTTTTCCATTGCTGACTAGTTTTACATGGAGAAAGTTGTCTGCATGTGCAACAATTAATCTTCAGAGTTCTATGCATTCTTTGTTGAATGAAATGCAAAATATAAAGGTACAGGGACAAACAGTTCAATAAAAAATAAAGTTTGAAATTATATGGAAAGTGAATCAGCGATAGTAGAGTCTCATGCAGCCTCAGTGCTTTAATGCATTTAATAGAACAGTCCATAATATCTTATTTAAAGACATACAGTGACCTTTATAGGGATATAAAATAATGTTTTCTGGAAGCATGCAAGCTTTTTCACATCTTGGAGGGGAAACGAGCTAAGAAAAGAACAGACATACAGTTTAGCTTGGGTAACCTTAATTTTATGTTACCTTATGACTTTTGTCACAACTGTCAATTTGGGGCAAATGTCCCTATCTGGATGGTTTTGTGTGTTTGCTCTAAGTTTATAGAGAATCGGAGTGTTCTGAAAATGCCTTGAGAAATGTGACATAGGTTCAAATGGAGACGAAAATAAACAACTTTATAAAATATTATCCTTCCAAACATTACTGTATTCATACAAGACAAAAGAAAAACACATCTAAAAATTGCAATCTGTAATAAGTGGGAACAATAGCTTTTTATCATAATGGCTACTCAATCCATAGTACCTTGGAATATAAATGACCTTACATGTACAGACAAAAAGGAAACAATAGAATACTGAATTATATTAATAAATGCAGAGAATGAATAGCAATGCTGCAGATGACATATTTAGAAAAAAAAATGAGCAAGTGAATTTGACAAAGAATGAATTTCAGAATGGATATTCAACAGAATATCAGGGACAAAGGAAAAAGGGAGTGATACTAATTGCTAGAGAAGTTCTAACACTGATAGAAGAGGAAAAATACAATTTGTTGTGGGAAGGAGTTATTTGGCAAGGGAGAAGGATTATGCTGGCATGCATTGATATTCTACCAAAAACTGCAATTTGAAAATTAAGTAAATTTGGTAAGAAATAATCACATTCAGCAGATAATATTACTTATGCGGGGACTGGGACTTGATTTGCAGGAGTGAGGATGTATGGTGTCAAGCTAGAAGAAATTTATGAAAATATTTGGTATAGAAGACACAAATTCAGTAGTAGGAGCTCAGAAAGAATTTACATATCCCCAAAGGTACTGTAACTGGACTATACTGGACAGAAATTATATTTCATAGGAACATGTGCATTTAATCAAAAGTTTTGACACACAAACCATTTCAGATCATGCACCAATAAAAACTAAGATAAAAATGCAGGGTAATGAAGTAAAAATAAGACACTAGCCTTGCCTACTTGCCTGTTGAAAAGACAGGAATTTAAGGAGCCGGTAGTGAAACTTATTCTATAGTTATGAGGGGAGATAGAAATTTCTTCAGAAGGAATAGCTAGTGAGTGGGATAAAATTAAAATGGAGTTTAAAAATGTGACAGAAATAAAACAGAAAGAGATATCACTAAGAAGTAATAGGAATAAGTTAGAGGGGCTGAAAAAGGTTAAAGTATTGCAGAATATGGGGAATCTCACAGAACAAAAACAGGAACAACTGCAGAATACTAAACAGAAAATAAGGGAATATTTGTTAATGCCTTCTTGTTTACATACTTTTTACTGTACAAAATTCAAATGTACAATTTGTGTAGCTTTTCTCCCCAGGCCTCCACTGAAAAAGGGTTATCAGCTCAGTTGGACAAACCCGGTCAACAAATGTAAAATAAATAAATTTTGATAATATGCATGAGTGTAGAAAGACTGCAGTTAAGCAACTATTTTTGATGACTCCAGAAAACAAAAACGTTTATCACAGCAACTTAGGCAACAGAAAGTAGAAAGGGTTGTCGCCAGACTTAGGGAGCCTATGAGAAGAAAAATAACCAGAGTTCCTATAGTGTTATTAGACATATTCCAGAAATTTTATGAAAATTTGTATTAAGCAGAGGAATGTGGAAACTAAGAAAGAGCACAAATGCAAATGTTTATGGAATACTTAATTATGTCAAGATCAGAGGAACATGACCTATAACAAAAAAAAATAACCAAAGATCCTGTAGAGGTTTTTGATGTATTCTGGAAATTTTATGAAAACTTATATAAAGCAGAGAAATCTGGAAATCATGAAAGAATACCAATGGAAATATTTATGGAAGACTAAATTTTGTCAAGGCTTGAGGTAGATGAGTCTCAAAAACTAACAGTTAAGACAGGAGTTGATGTATTAAAAACAGCAATATATAATCAATTTTCATGAAAGTCTCCAGGAATATATGATATTCCTGTGGAATTTTGGAAACTAGGAGGGAACAAAGCGATAAAGCTCTTGAAGATTTAATTTAACAGTATCTTAAAAGGATGGGAAGCACCAGTATCTTAGAAGAAAGCTATGTTGGCTATGTTACCTAAAGATAGTAATGACCCTTCAGAACCAGCTTCATATAGACACATTTCAATTTTAAACCATGTTCATAAAGTGTTTATGTCTATACTAGCTAAAAGAATGGCAAAGGTCTTGCCAAAATTGATAAATATGGATCAGTGTGATTTTGTGGAGAAGAGGCTCACATTTGACAACATTAATAGACCAATGATGATCAAGAGGGAACTAGAATGTAAAAAAGAAATACATCTGTTGTTGGTAGGTCTTGAAGCAAAGAAACATGTTGGGATTTCATGAGTAGGGCATTGGTTGAATTTGCATTTCCTGATACAATAATAAAGGTTAATTAGGATATATGAAGGATTGGAGGCAAGAATTAATGTGAGAGGATTCTTCTCAGATAAGCTGTATTTGAACAGAGGAACCAGACAGGGGTGCCCTCTTTCTCATTTGTCATTAGCTTTATATTTAGAGCCATTAGCAAACAAAAATAAAGAACTCAGACATACAAAGATTTAATTGGCATGGTAAACAATAAAAGTTGGCTTTATTTGCAGATTATATTATTTTGTATTGTTGTCTGCATATGAAAATATGAATCAGGAAGAAGTAAGGACAGCAATGAAGAGGATGAAGAATGGAGAGGCTGTTGGTCCAGAAGACATACCCGTGGAAGCATAGAGGTGTTTAGGAGAGATGGCAGTGGAGTTTTTAACCAGATTGTTTGATGAAATCTTGGAAAGTGAAAGGATGCCAGAGGAATGGAAAATAAGTGTTTTGGTACCAATTTTTAAGAATAAGGGTGATGTGCAGAGCTGTCATAACTACAGTGGGATAAAACATATCACAGCATGAAGTTATGGGAAAGAGTAATGGAAGCTAGTTTAAGAAAGGAAGTGATGATTAGTGAGCAGCAGTACGGTTTCATGCCAGGAAAGAGCACTACAGATATGATGTTTGCTCTGGGAGTGTTGATGGAGAAGTACAGAGAAGGTTAGAAGGAGTTGCATTGGGCCATTGTAGACTTAGTCAAAGCATATAACAGGGTGCTTAGAGAGAAGCTCTGGTATTGTATGAGAAAGTCTGGAGTGGCAGAGAAGTATGTAAGAGTGGTACAGGATATGTCGAGGGTAGTGTGACAGTGGTGAGGTCTGCAGTAGAAGTGACTGATGCATTTAAGGTAAAGGTGTGATTACATCAAGGATCAGCTCTGAGCCCTTTCTTACTTGCAGTGGTGATGGACAGGTTGATAGACAAGACCAGACATGAGTCCCCGTGGACTATGATGTTTGCAGATGACATTGTGATCTGTAGTGAGAGTAGGGAACAGGTGGAGGAGACCCTGGAGAGGTGGAGATATGCTCTAGAGAGGAGAGGAATGAAGGTCTGCAAGACTAAGACAGAATATATTGTGTGAATGAGAGGGAGGATAGAGGAATGGTGAGGATGTAGGGAGTAGAGTTGGTGAAGGTGGATGAGTTTAAATACTTGGAGTCAATAGTTTAGAATAATGGTGAGTGTGGAAGAGTGGTGAAAAAGATAATAGAAGCAGGGTGTAGTGGGTGGAAAAAGAGTGTCAGGAGTGATTTATGACAGACAGGTGCTAGTAAGAGTGAAAGGGAAAGTCTACAAGAGGGTAGTGAGGCCAGCTATGTTATGTGTGTTGGAGATGGTGGCACTGACAAAAAGGCAGGAGTCAGAGCTGGAGGTGGCAGAGTTAAAAATGTTACGATTTGTATTAGGTGTGACAAGGATGGACAGGATTAGGAATCAGTATATTAGAGGGTCAGCTCATGCTGGATGGTTTGAAGACAAATCCAGAGAGGTGAGATTGCAATGGTTTGGACATGTGCAGAGGAGGGATGCTGGGTATATTGGGAAAAGGATGCTAAGGATGGAGCTGACAGGTAAGTAAAAGAGGAAGGCCTGAGATAAGGTTTATGGATGTCATGAGAGAGGACATGCAGGTGGTTGGTGTGACAGAGCAAGATATAGAGGACAGGAAGAAATGGAAACAGATGATCTGCTGTGACAACCCCTAACAGGAACACCTGCAAGGAGAAGAAGATTATTTTGCACTTGATAAATCCAGAAAAGGACATCTCAGTGTTGTGGAACATTTTGAGACAATTTCAAGTTTTTTCAGGATATAAACATACTGAAGATAAAACAAAGGCTATATCCATAAATTATGTACCCATATACAAATTGGTTCAGCAATACCCTTATTTATGTCAGTATGACAAGATGAAGTATTTAGGAGTATGGATTAAAAAGGCTTCTGTTATGGCAGCTAAGGATATGTGGGAAGAGACTAAGGAAAAGCTAATATAAAAATGGAGAAACTGGAACTCTTATTTCTGGATATGGATAGTGAGATACAAGCAGTGAAAATGTTTTTAGTTCCTTTAGACTTGTGTACAGGTCAGGCATACTTTTACTGGGTCTATATCATAACATCAAAGTGTAAAAACTTCGAATGTTATAACATCAAACCTGAAACATCGAAAGCTGAAAACCCCGAAGACTGAGAACAGCAATTTGTTTCCCAGGGAAAAAAATCGCTGTTCCAGTACGAAACACGAAACACACAAACACTACAAACTATTTCTTATGTGGGGGGCTTTGCCCCCCACACCCCCCTACTTAAATATACCAACTCTGAGATCGCACCACAGTGGACATAATAATGAAGCTGCGGAAACGGCCCACCAAATTCTTTCCCTGGGAAAGAATTCGATGTTCCGCAGCTTCAATATTCTCAGTCTTTGATGTTTCAGGTTCGATGTTATAACATTCAAAGTTTTTACACTTCGATGTTATGACATAGACCCCTTTTATCAACCTGAGGAGAAGTTGTTGAAAATAATTAATAAGAAACTGAAGGAATTTGTCTGGGAGGGAAAGAGGGCAAGAGTTAAGTGGGATAAAGTGATCATTGCAATAAAACAAGGTAGTTTAGGTTTACCTAATTTGAAAATATATTTTAGTGGTGCACAGTTGAGGCTCATATTCGTAACACAAGCAGACAGTTATACTTCAAAGTGGAAAGGTATGATGATGAAGCGGGGGAGGGGAGTTCGAGAAATAGAGAGAAAGTGGAATTTTGAATGCAGATCCTTAAGGAGAATAATAACAACCACATAGAATATAATGTTCATAAAGTAGCAAAAAGCATTCTATGAACTACAGCAATATGAGAATGGAGAAAGGAGATTTTTTCCAATAGGGTGACTGAAAGTAGGTATACAAAAAATAGGAAAGAGGAGGCTGAAATTTGCTTGAAAAATCCAGCAAAAGAACCAAGATATTGGGAGCAAATAAATCAAGCAGGAATATAGTAGAAAGAAGCCAAGAAGACATTTGGATTGTAGGCTAGAAACTGACTACCCTACCAAGGCTTGATCTCAGTGTACAGGCAAAAAGAAAGAGATAGGGGAATTTTAAATGAAAGTCCTGCTCTGGTAGAGTTTTTAGTTGACTCTAGAACAGAAGCAGCTGTTAAAAAGGATAATTAGTAGGGCGTGTAAAATATTGCATGATAGCTACAAGAATCAATCAGAGGAAGTTGGAAGGGCTTGGGAAGGGAAACTGGAAAACTGATTTACAAAAAAATAGTGAGAAAAGATATGTATGGCTCCCAAATATGCAACCAAGTCCAGAATGTTTAGGATCTTTGTGTGGAAGTGTTTGCATGGGTAATTTTATGCCCCAAGTAGACTTCAGAGAATTTTTTTTCATGTAGATAGCAAATGTTGGAGGTGTAATAGAGAAAAAAGAGGTAACGGATAATATATGCTTTAGGAGTGTAATGAGTTGGCAGATTTTAAAAATTCCCTATAGAGTAGTCTGTACGAAATCTTGGGTGAGCAAATGGCTGTAAGTAAGGAAATGATTATTTAGACCTGGGATACAGGATCTGAATCAGCAAGACCTAGTAAGGCCTTATTAAGTTTAATTCTGTTGGCTGCCAAAAATGCAATTACTAGAAAATGGAAATCAAAGTCTACACCAACTGTATTTGAGGTATTGAATATAAAAAAGTTAAAAGAACTGGAAGAAGGATCTTTAGAAAAGAGACAGAGCAAAGTATGTAGAAGTAAATGGGAATTGTGGGAACAATGCGTGCAAAATAATGTTGAAGAGGAGGAGTGAGGTTTAAGGGAAGGCAGGCATTCAGCATTTTGTTTGTAATGTTGGACTGATTATAGTAGCAAAAATATATGTGACACATATTATACTTAAATAGAAAAATATTACAATGGTTTGTTTTCTTTTCTATTAATGTGTTTGCCTATGTTTTAAGTGGTAATTTAATAAAGGTGTTTAAAAATATTAGATGAAAATGAGGCTCAAAAACTAATAGTTAAGGTAGGAGGAATGTCAACTGCCAATCCCACTTCTCTCAGACTAGCAAATCAAGGAATGTGAAGAAAAAATAGAAGTGGTTCATGTCAAGCAGTCAGGTTCACTTTAGTCATTTCCCTGTCTGTTGAGGTCCATGAAAACTGAACCACACAGAAAAAAAAAACAGATGCAGTAAAATCACCCCTGATTATTTTAACTACAGAAGAGCTGGAACACCAAGCCAAGTCTCATGGAAAGCTTAAATCGGTCTGCGTCACTGATATTATGTGTGGGCGTGTTGGGAGGGCATGTCAGTAAGATCAAGGGTTAAGAGTAGAGTAAAAGTCAAACAACAAACACCTTTGCAAAATGTAAAAAAAGAAAAGAAAAAAATGTGGAAAATGCTTGCTTTTAACTTTTAATTAAAAAACTCACTGCACTGCCTGCATATGGAAAATGCCAACGGTCAGAGCAGCAGTATTTTGCAGCACATGTAACAGATAGCCAGATAACAGGCAGAATGGGAGATAGGGTTGAAAAGGACTTGAGGACATTTTATTAAATTCCTTTATAGTACTGAGTCACCATCATGGGAATTGGTAGCCATGATTGTGCAAAAATATTAATGATGATGTTGGCTGAATGATGTTGCTGGCAGCATTGATTGGGGTCCCCAGATAGCTCCAGGCCCTAGGCAGGTGCCTAATGAGCCTTGTACTGGATTCAGCTCTGGATGCAGGATTAGTCATATTTATGAAAAAATAAATAAAATTAATCATTTTGAACTGAGAGATATTGTATCATTTTGTAAAAAAAGTTAAGAAGGGGTTGAGTGATTCATGAACAGAATGCCTGTTCAAGAATGCCTATACAATGTAATAAGCATTATTTTGCCAAACTGAAATATATAGCTAGTACTTCATATGTTTGTCAAACCCATGAAATAAAAAGACCTGGAATAAAACAAAGAGATAATGTTTCTAAAAGGAACATGATTGCTTCATTAACTGCAATGATGAAACATTCCTATCCTTCCAGTGTCAGAAACTATACAATTTAGTAAGAAAGTGGCCAGTGCTTGGGGAATGGTTCAAAGCCCGTGAATGTTGATTGATACAGTTAAGTCATCCAGACATCCTTGATTTGTCACAGTGTCAACCTACTCAAATAACAGACTGGAAATCTAAAATGGATCCATCTCCTTTCTAGCAGCAAAACAAACAAAAACAGTCAAAGAAGTCTGTGCTATGTGTGTCATGTTTCTAATTTCAGTAGATGCAGTATGTTGGTCCAGTAAATTCAATGGCATCCCCATATTATAAAATGCAGTACAAAAGTAATTCATAAATGTTGATACCATGGCTTGGGGATGTATATTTGAGTGAATCACCAGAGGTGTACCATGTTGATGGAAAAGATCCTTTCCATGGGCAGCAGAGTCCATCCCTAACTCTGTTTAAGCATAACCTTGGCCAATGGATAGGAAGTTAGAAATTCATCCCGGGTCTGGCCCCATGTCTCTGATAGACAGAGGCAGACAATAATGCCCAAACTAATATAACCCTATATAACCTATAGAAGGTTCCTAACTGACATACCCCCTCCTAATAAACACCCATGGTACATATGAACAAAACTGGCTTGGATTGCAAGTCTAGACTTATAAAGGCCTTTGCGGTTGTTAGCCTAGTATATAACTATGACCCTATGAATCTATATTTAAGTAGAAGGGTTTTTTGGGGGGTGTGACTGGGGATTTGAGATAGTATGCTGTGAATTTCATAGGATGCACCTATTTGTGTCATCTGTTTATTGAAATGCACACTCTTGCATGTGTGTGTTTTTACTGGAAGATTCCCGTGGATGGATTAATGGATGGATGGATGGATGGATGGATGGATGGATGGATGGATGGATGGATGATACTAATGTATGCTTGTACATCTGAAGAAACCAGGAAGTGGATGAGATACATGCCCTATAATGTTGGTCGTGGCAACCCACCATGTCAGTATTCATGAGCTTTCCCCTTGTACCTTTCAAGTGCATTTGAGGAAGAAGCCAAAAGGGTAACAACTGTAGTGGGAATATACAGAGGTGTAAGCCTAAACAGGGGGAACATCCAAATATGAAGGATCAGCATGGGTGAGACTTCATACACAGTGAGGTAATACTTCTCTGAATAATGCAAAATAACAGTAATGTGTGCTCAGTTGTATTCAACAA
This sequence comes from Protopterus annectens, assembly GCF_019279795.1. Classification (NCBI taxonomy): domain Eukaryota; kingdom Metazoa; phylum Chordata; order Ceratodontiformes; family Protopteridae; genus Protopterus; species Protopterus annectens. Next base: position 425,719,692 of record NC_056740.1, on the reverse strand, counting down.
CAACAACACTGATATTCTAGGAGTCTGCTCTATATTAGTCTCTTAAAAGTAAATTGATCACTGTGTATAGCAGTCGTACTTATCCTAAGCTAAATGTTAAGATGTTACTTTCTTGTTTTGCAGGAAAATGTGACAGAAGCTGCCATCACATATGGATACACGATCTTCAGTAAACTTCTAAAGGTAACATTAACATCCTGCATGCTACCCAGCTGTACTGCTTTATTTTTAGTACAAGCTCAGAGAATCTGTGAAACTCTTTTTGAAAGCAGGGCCTAAGGATTTCTTTTCTTTGCAGCACAAATTTGGCTAGTAGTGCAGCTTTGTGATTACAGCAGTGAGCGGCACGCAGATCACTCAGCAGGCCTTTATATTCGTTTAAATCGCACATCTTCCAGATACGTGCTGTACACTACTGTCTAGGTCATTTCATTAGACTGAAGCTTACACATCACTGCCCTATAGTAGGCAGTTGTCTGTAGTGGGTCTTATCTGATTAACAAAACATAAAATTAAACAAAAAATATAGTACAATATGCATAATCAAGCTTCAAAATACATAGTCAAACATCTCACTTCATATTATTTTGTAAATAGCAGAACAAGAAAAGCAGTATATTAGTTGTATTAATGCATTTGATTTTTTTGTATGTATATTACCATTGTATATTATTGCATTATTGTTTGTTGTTCTGTGACACTTTTATATATTTTCATTTCGGCATTATGCCTGTCTTGTCTGAAAAGTGTTCCAGGACCAGCCCATCTACCCAGTTAAAAAGTCAGTCAGTCAATACATAAAGCACATAATTCTTCTTCTTTTGGCTTTTTCCCAGTTAGGGGTTGCCACAGCAGATCACCTGTCTGCTCATGATTGGCAGTGGAGTTTTACGGTGTCGAGTTGCCAGCCTAGCGCCCAACTTTCCACAGAAGACACACACATGCACACACTCACACCTAGGGCCAATTTAGAGTGTCCAATTTACCTACAGCATGTCTTTGGGATGTGGGAAGAAACCGGAGGAAACCCACACGACCACAGGGAGGACATGCAGACTCCACACAGAAGGCACCCCTGCCGAGAATTGAACCGGAGAACCTCTTGCTGTATGGCGGCAATGCTAACCGCTGCACCACCGCGGCTGCCCACATAAAGCACATAATAAAATGGTTAATTTACTGTAGAAGAAATATCACTATAGTAGCTTTAAAACTAGAGCACATCTTTTACCACACTGCCCTGTTTTAGGTGATTAATCAAAAGGCAACAGCTTAATCAAAAGTCTGTTTTAGGCTCATATATTTCATCAAAAAAAAAGAAAAAAACTATTAATTGAGATGTTGATATGTATGTAAGTTTTTATCTCTATTACAATTATGTGTACATTCTGACTTTTTGTTCTTATCTAGCCTATATTGTACTATGTATTCTGTTTAACATTTGCAATCTTAATTATTGTACCATGTTTTACATTATTCTTTAAGTAACTTCACTTGGGAGCTTTTCTCCCCAGGTCTCCACTGGAAATGGGCTACTTGCCCAGTCAACGCTACTCGGTTGCCAAATGTAAATAAAATTAAAAAAGAAATTATACTTCAGTCCTATGGCCAGTTGTAATTTGCCTAGCATTTTTGTTGATGGCCTTCTGTAATCTAATGTTGCTGACTCTGTGAATGGACCAAGAGCTGTAAGTTCTGCTGAATGAAAACACCATAGAAAGCTTATCTGGTTAGCTCTCACTCTTTTGATAAGGAACCAAGGAGCTGTAGTTTATATTAATGTAAGTGGATGGCACTGCAGCTTCACAAGGAAATACAAGTTAGTCACTGACTGTGTTTGCCAAATGTGTTTCCACTCAGTTAGCAATCTTAGCAACTGTCAGTAGTAAGAACACTGTATTTTCACAAAATGTTGCAGTATAATACAAAAGGATTGCAATGTACTGGACATTTACTATGACCTTTTGTCATAGCAGAACCACATTATCAAGCAGTGACTATCCCCAACCATAAACCTTAGATTATGTGGTCCTGGTAATCATAACAAGGAGATGAGATAACTAAAACAGAACAACTTCAAATAATATAGCAGCAATTATTCAATATTTACTAACATTGAATGCCTTACATTATATACCAGATGCATTTTATGTATAGATGTTTTTCTGATCACCCTGTGTTTTATACTTTTATTGTATGCAGGTGCTCCTTTTTAACTGAAATCCATTGTAAAAAAATGATTATGTATTTGAAAAATAATTTGGTTTTGGATAGGTACAATAGAAAAGAACACATCTGCTGTTAGGTCATACATATATTCATCCATCCATCCTCAACCCCTTTTCCCATTTTGCACATGGGGGTTGCGGTGTCACTTCAGCAGTGACAATCATCTCGAGCCAAAGTTTACACCGCTAGTTGGCTACCCTGTACATCTCATCTCTACTTTATAATATTCTTTAGCATTTTATTAGCTTTTACTTCTGCCCTTTCATTGCTACTGATTTATGTAGGAGAATGGAAACTGAATGTCTGACTGTGATTTCTAACAACATATCTTGAATAATAATAAATGGAACACTGACCTATCAGTGCCAATACTTTATTAAATAAGCAAAGTGCTTTTGTTCTATCCATATTTCAGAACTTCATCAGAGTCAAAATTGAATGTCACTCTCACCTCCTTATATAGGGGAAGGGGCGCCAAAATGAAACACTAATCAATTAAATACAAAAAAAAATCAGATAGACAAGAATTAACATAAAAGTTACATATCCCTTTAAACAGAACGTCTGGAATGACAGTGCAAGACTCAGTACTATTTAACACTTCTGTGCTGCATTTATTTTGTTGAATTTATGACTGTTTTTCAGCCTGCACTTGTAACAGAAACACCATCTGCTTGTTACTGTACTGCTACATTGTGCACTTTGTTCTGTATTTTGTTGAACATTTTTCAGGGTTAGTGAACTTATTTCCAAGGATTCCTGATACTGCAGAATTTCTGTAAAGCATTTGTTACTGCACTTGAGCTCAAAACCAGTTTGTTTTATATTAGGAGATGTCTTTTGCACTCTGGTGGGACCAGAGCTGAATTCAACCCATCCAAGTGGGAAACTGCTAGTTTAAAGTTTATTGTATTTTTATCTGATTGGCCTGAGGGATTGTTTAAAAGTCTTTCATCCTGCTGGTATAAAAGCCTTGATGTGCAAATGCAGTTCCCAGTGCCTAGTATATAAGAAAACCTCTGCAGTTTAAAATCCTCTATAGGATACATTCTCCATAAGTCTCCCACTGTTCACAGCTGCTCAAAGAGTTGCCAGTTTTTGCAGAGGGCAGTACCACTGAAGGTCAACTAACCAAAGCTACTCAATGTCTGGCAACTTTTGCCAGAGTTCTGTAGAGGTTTTGCTGTATCAAAAGCATCCACTGCTAAAAAAACTTCACCCCTCCTGTCCCCACCATCCATACCCCAAAGCATACCTGACACCTGTCCTCTGCCTAGTATTTCCAAAGAGCAGGTCATATCTGTGCTCTCCAAGCCCAAAAACATGACCTCTATGTGACCAGATAACATCCCAGACTGCTTACTAAACAGTCTAAAACAAGACCTAGTAGTACCACTTGGCACTCTCTTTAATCTCAGCCTGAGCACAGACTTTTTTTCCAGCAGAGTGGAGAACAGCAAGAGTAATTCTCCTTGAACAAAGAAGGTCTATCAACCAACCCAGGAAACTATAGACCCATAAGCCTACCCAACCTTATCTGCAAGGCCATGGAAAGACCCATCATGGACCTTACCAACAAGGACATATGTGTCCTTCATACTCTTGACTAGCCACAGTTTGGCTTTGTTAAGGGTAGATCATACTTACTGAACCTGGTGGACTTCTTTGAGAATGTCACCAAAGCCATGGATGAAGGCAAAACAGTACGTACTGTCTATCAAGGAAATAAGGGTAAGAAATAGGCTAGGCTTGTAAGGCCTGTAGGGTCAATAGCCTAGTAACTTCCTATGATCCTATGATCTTGACTTAGGCAAGGTTTTTGACACAATTCCCCACTCAGATATCATTGAGAAACTCTCCCAGGTGAGAATTAGCCCATACTTCACTAGATGGTTAGCCAACTGCCTTACTGATAGAATGCATACTGTCAAAGTCGGGGATTACACCTCTACCCGTGAACCAGTTACCAGTGGCATACCACAGGGATCTGCATTGGGCCCTCTACTGTTTGGAATCTATTTCTTGGAAGTCCAAGTGAAAGTAGATGGCTTTTGGCTTACCAGGTTTGCTGATGATTGCAAATTGGGTGCAGTCATTGAGTCCCCATATGATGTTAACATATAACAAAAGGGACTAACACAGACAAATGATTGGTGCCAAAGCCATGGACTAAAACTAAATCCAAAAAACGGCATTATTATCCCTTTGTCAAAGAAGTCCCTGCAAATTACAATATTGACAGCACGCCCATAAGCTCAAACCCAGTGGTGCAAGATTTGGGAACACAGGTTGATAGCAATCTAAACTTCAATCACCATGTGTCTACGGTGGTAAGGAAAGCTTTCTACATTATGCATCTCATAAGTAAGGGCATCACATCCAAGACTAAGGATGTTGTAACTTCTCTGTACTCTATTCTCATCAGACTAGTAATAGAGTACAGTGCTCCCTTTTGCATGTACCTCACCAGACACCTGCAGCAGCTGGAGAGACCACAGAGGTTTCTCACCAAGAAAAATTCAGGGCCTCCAAAACATAACCTACGTGGAAAGACTGAAAGCCCTATCACTGTACTATGTATTCTACAGGCTGCTAAGAGGTGACTGGTGCCTGGCCTACAGAGCAGTCTCTGACCCTGACCTAATGGAAATGTTCCACATCTACAAATCACATGGGATAAGAGTCACTCTCTCCAAGGACCTAGCCTGTGACATTAACAGAACATGCTGGAGAGACAGATACATCTCCCATAGATTACTGCTCCTCTGAAATAAACTCCAATTCACGGGAAGCAGAGCTCCTCAATAACCCTATTCAAGTGCAACCTAGAGAATTGGATGGGAGACTGTAAATTCATGGCACCTATGTCCCTAATGGACAGGGGCAGTTAGTGCTGATCACAGACTCGCTCTGCAAATAACAACCATCTAACTAAGGTCATTTAGGGAACATGTGTATAACATAGCTAGGCTTGTAAAGTCCCAAGGGCCATTAGCCTAGTAACCTCCTATAAGCCTATGAACCTATAAGGTAAAATACTATCCAACTAGAAATATGCACACTCAATCCTTATACTAATGCACCTGTAAAATAAATGTAAAATAAATAAAACCACTGGTATGCACTGAATTAAAAGAATAGGTAAATAAATAAATAAATAAGAACTTCAGGATTCTAAACATTCGTAACCTGTGTGCCCTCATATTGAAAATACTGCATATGGATATTTTGTCATTAATACCCCGGGGCAGCAGTTTCCTTCAGGAGAATCTGCCCATACAACACTCTGTGCTCCAAAAATGCCTCCTGTTCTCCACCTGTAACATGATGGGTTACCTTTTCCACCATACAGAAAGAAAACTTTCTAAAATCACTACGAACCCTTGAATCTCTATATAGTGCATAAGCCATATTCCCCCTCCTGATTGTATGTAAATGTTGGCAAATCCTAATGCTAAAGGACACCTCAGTTTTTCCCACATAAAAAAGGGACATGTAGCACATAATGCTATGTACACCACATAATTGGTATTACAATCATAACCAGTATCAGAAATAATCTTAGGGTACATCTGTTCATTATTTGGACATTGGAGATCAGGGTTACCAGAAATATAGATGAGTAACAATATGACTCAAATATTTTTAGGAAGGAGATGTACTCCTGTAGTTATCTCCATTATGATAGTCAGTATCTCCCTGGGCAGAAAAGAAACTTGGTAAAATGGCAAATGATAAGGATGAGTAGGCTTATCTCTGAGGATGAGGTATTTACTAAGGAGACGGCCATTTTGTGTGAAATATTTTTACAGCATGGCTATCCCCTTAAATTTGCTTCATGAGATGGCTGATCAGGTAAAGGGTGAAAGGGAAACAAGGTACATACCCCTGCTGTGGCAGGGTGACAATAAGGTCTGCAATAGAAGCAATAATAACAATTTTACAAAAACAATGATCTTGAAGTATAATAGTGATATTGGGTCCTTAAAAAGGTAAATTTTTAAAAATTGGAGTAATGTGTTTGGTACCTTTAAACTTTTGAGAAAACTGGGTTTGACACTGAGGTTTGTGTTTAAGAACCTGACCAATCTGAAATTCACCATCAAGAGTGTAAATTCTAAAAGGGAATGTTCCTTAAGAAATGTTGGAATGAAGAAATGTGAGGCCTGTAAGGAATTAGATTTATTTATAATGGTTTCCGCATCACTATTGCAGGGTACCCTAATGTTATTTCTGCTGCTCATTATTAAGATTGTAATAGGTAACTCCTCATGTTAGGGGTGGATACTGGGAGACATTTTTGGAGCAGAGAGAGTTGTACTGACAATTCTCCTAAATGCAGCTGTTGCCCAGGTAATAATAAAAAATATCCATAAGTAGTATTTTGAATATGAGGGCACATTCTTCTAAACTATGGATAGAAAGAAAGTACTTTTTTAATAAAGTGTTGGTATTGACAGGTTAGTGTTCCAATTTTTATTTTTATTTTTTAATACTCTAGTTGTGTTGGTTATTTGGGTTTCACAACATATATGAAATAATGAATCTTTTTTCATACCTCTCTCCCCGCAAATGGGCTTTGCTGACTGAGACTTATGCAGTAAGTATTGCTAATTAAGTAAATAAAACTAACAAACTTGTCACAGTACAACAGATGAAACTGGTATTTCAGACTTCACCTATAGAATCCACATGGTGCCGTGTTCTCTGCCACTTTCTTTGGTGAAAAAAGTGAATCTGTTTTTTTTAGGTACTGCCACCTAGAGCAAATGACAGTGACTCTGGAGATTCTCAACATATAGTTTGTGTGTGTGTGTGTGTGTGTGTGTGTGTGTGTGTGTGTGTGTGTGTGTGTGTGTGTGTGTGTGTGTGTGTGTGTGTGTGTGTGTGTGTGTGTGTGTGTGTGTGTGCATGTGTGTGTGTGTGCATGTGTGTGTGTGTGTGTGTGTGTGTGTGTGTGTGTGTGTGTGTGTGTGTGTGTGTGTGTGTGTGTGTGTGTGTGTGTGTGTTAGAGAAAGAGAGAGACTGTAGATGTTGCTGTGAGACAGTCCTTTTATCTAATTTGTATTTCACCAGAAATGTAGCCTGTTTTAAGAGTCTTGTTCAGAATTTTTCTGTGAAACGTTTCATTCCCTTTTTCTCTGACTTTTTTTTATTATATTAATCATACTGTTACTGCAAAATCTGTTACTGGTACATATATGAGCATTAAATGCTTGAATGGCCAGCCCTAGACTTGGGTTGGCTAGGAGACCACCTATGGTGCTACTTGGTCAGAGGTACTTTTTGAACATTTTTATGCTTTTGCTACTGTACCCTGTTGAAAGACGCCACAGCTGTGATGCACTGTAAGGAAAGTGTCACACATTCCTTAGTTTTTTCTGATTAGTCCCAGCCACAATTTAGACAATAAATTACAAAGCTTTTGAAGCCTGAAAGGCCCTACAATTCATTGTCTAAATTACAGTGGGTGTTACTGAGCAGAAAGCCCAAACACTTTGAACAATTGGGGTAATACTATTAAGTTAACAGTGTTAGGAGTCTGACAGTATCAGCACCGTGCGGGTCTGCAAGAGAATGCAATGGACAGGGTGCAGCTCATGAAGAACAAACTCGTTTGTAGCATTCATTTTTTAATACTCTGGTTTTGTAGCATTAATTTTTTAATACTCTGGTTTTGTAGCATTAATTTTTTAATAGTCTGGCATGCAACCAGATATTATGAGCAATGGATTTTGCAGGCGTAATTTGTGTTTTTCTGCACCAAGTTGGAATGCTTTGTACTATGGCTGGTGTAATGCCTATGTGAAACATAGCTGAAATAAATGACCATGTTATTATTTTTATTCATTATATTACAATTAGTCCAATTAAATATAATTGCAGTCTTAGTAGCTGAATAGATAGCATACACACCTTTGCTGCTGGAAGATCAGACGTTTGTGGGTTCTTATCCCACACTAAGTAGTTGGATTAGTTTTTCATTACTGACACTACATTGTGGCATAAGAAGGTGCTGCACTCCTGAGTGTGTTGTCCTTCAGATGAGATGTTAAACTGAAGCCCCATCTGCCTGAGTTGGTGGTAGCTCAGGTGGATGTAAAAGATCCACAGAAGTTATAGAAAAAGAATAAGGGTTCTTTATTATGTGCAAGTATTTACTCATATTTACAAATATATATGCAGGTTAATATACCCACATATTTACATATTTGCAAAAGAAATTACATCAAATCTCCATTCCTACAAAACTTTCATATCACACACACACACACACACACACACACACACACACACACACACACGTGTGCCCACCCGTGTGTGTGTGTGTGTGTGTGTGTGTGTGTGTGTGTGTGTGTGTGTGTGTGTGTGTGTGTGTGTGTGTGTGTGTGTGTGTGTGTGTGTGTGTGTGTGTGTGTGTGTGTGTGTGTGTGTGTGTGTGTAGACCCCACTCCTTTTCCCCTAACCATCACTTAATTTTCCTCATTATATTTGTGATAACCTAGTTTCTATTAAACTTAATCTCATTTAGTCTTTCATTCCAAATAACCCAGATAATACAAAATGTTTTCTTGTCCAAATTTTTAACATATTCCTTACTTGAACCCTCATAAAATCCATATTCAATCATATCTATATGTAATAGTTTATATTTTTGAATTTCATTAAAGATTTTTTCTCTTAATTTTTCCCATAATTTTTGTAGTCTTTTATCAGGAAAAACATGATCTGTGGTCTCTGATTCATTACAGAATAGACACATCCTTTTATTTATTGTTTTATAAGCATGTTTTCCTTCACTAGCCATCTGTTAATTTGCAATCTTTAATCCTGACATTCCACATTTTTCATGCACCAAACATTTCTTTGTTTTATAGCTTTAATTTTCTCTTCTGTCAAATGTTTGCATGGGTTAACACAATAATATTATATCATTATATTTTTATACCGTAGCCTTCTATTATTTTCCACATTTTTTAGATTTAATTTTCACATATTTATTCTTTCTTGATATATTTTTATTTCTTCATTTCTCTGTTCTCTTTCCCTCTTATTCAATTGTATTAATTTTATTCTCTATCACATTTTATCTTAAACAATCTTGTTACAAACTCATTTTCATTTTCATTTATACATTTTAGTACTCAATATAAATTTAACAATGCCCCATAAACTGTGAGGTTCAATAAACCTAAACCTACATCATCCTTATCCATATACAACACTCCTCTTCTGACTGGATTTAATCTAGAATCTCAAATAAATCTGAATATTAATCCAGTAAATTGTTTTCCCATATCTTTTGGCATCACAGTCCTACTGGCCATGTATGCTATTCTTCCATTCCATATAGAATTTATCAAATGTACTTTCTTTCTATATGACAATTTGTGTCTACTACAGATAATACTAAGTTCTCTTAATTCTTGCAAAATTCTTAGCCATTGCTCCTTAACCACTTTTAATGGTCCAAATATTATTCCTAAAACAGATATTTATATTCCAAGTTTAATTGCCTTCAACATTTCTTCTGAACCAAATCCTTTACTATTTTTTCTATTCAATGACATTCTTATGTTCTGCAAATAATTATATACTTTACAGATTGCTTGTTCCATCATTTTACTTTCCTTAATCACAAGAATAATAACATCAGCACAAGATATAATAATCAGATATTCAGTAATTGCACTCTGTATATATCTTGCATCCCTCATGTTTTCATTTATATTTTTACTACATAATTCATAACTAACATGAATAAAATACTACTTATTGGACATCCTTGTTTTAATCCCGTTCATCTCTATCTCTTCACTTAACCAACCATTAATCAAAACTCTTATTTTACTATTTCTATATACTGATTTAGCCACATTTTGTACCTGTTTATTAAAATTATAATTTTCCATTAACTTCCATAATATATCATGATCTATCATATCAAAAGCTTTATTTATGTACCCTACTAATACTTTTTTCATTAATTTTATTTTTGAATATCATCTACTATTTCTCTAACAATCATTAATACTTCCTGACATCCTGTTCCTTTAATACCATGTATACTGTCCTCTAACACTTTATATACTCTTATTTTAATATTTTCTTAAACATTTTATAATCCATATTAATCAATACAACCAGCCTCCAATTAGATATTTCTGTCTTCTCTCCTTTTTTCCATATAAATGTCATAATACCGCTTACATATTTGTGTACAGCAAATACCATCTTTTAACCATTTACTAAATATGAATATCAACAGTTCTTTTGCCATAATTCCTCATTGTTGTACATTAAATAACCTATATCATTTGAATCTGCTGCAAATCCAAGGTTAACTTTCTTCATTACCATATCCAGTTCCATTATGGTAATCAGTTTATTGAAAGTTCTATTTATTTCTTCAGTAAATTGCTTAATATTCCATGCATTTACATCATTTAACTCTTGCTTCCTTACCATTTTTAACATTTTGTATTAGAAATTCCATAATTAGAATTTCCATAATTTTATTTTGTTATTTTACTGCATTCCCTTCCTCAGTTTTCATTTCTCTCACAATACTGCTTTACTCTTTAGCCATTTTACATAGATAGGGATAAACCTCTTCCTTTTTTCCTTGCAAAAAATATCTTTGTGTATACAATAATCCCTTTATTTTTTCTTGACTCCTTTTATATATATTTCTTTCTCTTTTCCATAACGTTTTTTTTTCATTTTTCTCGTAACTTTCTAATATTTTATTTTGTAACTCCATATACTCCTGTTTTTCTTTTTGTCTTAATCCATGTCCCCATTGTAAATAATCCAATTTATATTTTTCTTTAAATACCAGTCACTATTTTGTCCAGTTATTATAACAAGTTCTTATAGTTATGTGTTCTTTCCATAACCAATTTATATTTCCCTTACCTTTTTCATTCCAGATTATCTCATTTATTCTTTAAATTCCCTTTCTAATTTTCACATGTTCTTTTTATCTGAAAAAACTGTCTGTACTACTTCTTCTATAGTGATCTTTATACTTTTTGAAACTAAAAAATAATCAATCTCTGACTTAATATTTCCCCTCTTATATGCACTTACATTTATATTCCCTAATACTAAATATCCAAGTCTCATAATCTCTTTCATCATTTTCTTATCTGATCTTTTTTCTTTTTTTCCCTTAAATTACATCACCTGAAATTATGATGTCCGTATTGACTATTATATAGTCAAATATCTCTTTAAACAGCTTTTCTTTTTCTTTATATGATACACATGCATACATTGCTATAATTCTGTATATTTTCTTTTCCCATCTTAAAGCTATAACACTTAATCTTTATAATCTAACTAAGGAACATCTAGTATAAAAATTCCTATATTATATAATATTGCTATCCCAAACAAGTCTATTGTCCAAATTCCAAATTATACCTGTGCTCTGTAAGTTTTTTGTTTGTGATTTTTTTCTCCTTTTGTTAAAGCTCTAAAGTCTTCTAATATTATAATATATACCTCACATTTATTACACCATTCCAAAACTCCTATTTGTCTAAATAAACTTTTTATACTGTTCACATTAACTGATAACATTCTAAGATTATTTGTCCCCCTTCTTCTTAGTCTGCATGTAATTATTTATTACTTTATCCATTTCCTTTCTTTTTGGCTTTTATACCTAAAGCTTGAATATTCCTTTTCCTATCCTTCACTCTTTTTCCAATAGAGTTCTTCTTCTTAACCACTTTCCAATCAATATCCCTCTCATCATTAACATTGGATTCCAATTCTAATTCACCTTATTTCATTTCATTTATTTCTAAATCTTGTATTTCCTCAGGATGGGTTGTTGCACATTCAGTCTGATTATTTCTTGTAACACTGATTCCTTATTCATTTCTTAATCATTTCTATGTTCTTTTACACCATTTTTGTTCTTTCTCATCATCTTCCCTTAAATGCCATGTTTGTTTAGATTTATTACATTCCTTTTCACATTTTCTTGTATCATGACCATAATCACCGTATATGAACATTTCTTCTTATCACAGTTGCCAACAAAATCACCCTCTCTTCCACAAAAAGATTTTTTTGGTTTGCCCCAATATCATGCAACAGCTCTATACCCTTGTACATTAATCATGCTAAGAATATGAATAATTTTAGCATTTTCTATTTTCAGTATAACATTGCAATCCTGAACCCCAGTCCATAAACGTCTGTTATCAAGTACTTTTGCAATACTTTTAACTTCTGTACAAAAGTTCTTTAATAAATGTCCTTTAACAGTCTCTCACACATCTTTGTATGAACCTGGATATTCACTTCTTTATCGTCTCACAGTTAAATATTTTAATATACACGTTTCATGGATACATATCTTTGTTATCATTTTCCAAAAAGTCTCTAGTATTAATAGCAGTTTCAAAAAAATGTCACAAAACATCTTTTTTTCACCAAAAATACATGCTCTTACCACTTGACCTTTTGTTCCTAAAGGCACAATCACTGTGTCCCATATTTCATACCAGTCCAATGCCTTTTCTTCTTCACCTTGTAAACATTCAATAAACTTCTGTCTTCCTGAATCTTCTGTTTTCTCTCATTCCTCTTTTTTCTCCTTTACTATATCTGTGAATGACATTCTCTTTGATTCTTTCTCCTCTTCCTTACAAATTCTCTTCATTGCTTCTCCCTAAAACAGATCATTTCCATTGTCTGGTTCCTTCTCTTCCAACCAATCAGCCAATAAATCATCCTGCAATCCTCCCATCTGGAGAGTTGTAACAATAATCCCATCTTGCAATTGCTCCTCCATTTTTGCACTATTAAACAGCTCCTCTTGGAACAAACCCTCCAAGTCAGTCAAAATGTCCTCTCTGCTCCATTCTTCATTTCCTCATTGGAACCAGCATTGTCCTTAGTTCCTCATTCACTCTTCACCATACTGTGATATTCTCCCAGCTGCCACTGCACCAGGAATGGAACATACACACTCACATTCTCATCAGCCATACAGACCATGAGTGTGGTAGTGAGTAGCAGATGACCCCAGTGTTCTGTCCAAATTTTCCTTAGTCAGTATAAATACCACCTTAGGTCTCCCTTGAAAAGAGGCCATTAGTTTAGTAGGACTAATCTGGTAAACAAAGTTTAAATGAAATAAAATAAAAATATACATCTAAAGTTCCACTAAGTCCCTATAACTTCTGCAAATGAGGACTGTGTATATGATAGTGACTGACCCTGGCCTACTGTCATCTGCATGAATAAAACAATCACTGTCCTGATTTTCCAGAACTAAAGTATATTTGTGTGTAGCAACTGGGGATACTTTACTGTGACTAACTACATTTTGTTTGTGTGAAGCAGACTTGGACTAAATTACTAAGGCTGTCTTTTTGCATGACTTATTAATAGACGTCTGATGTTTACAAAGTCAACAAAGTGGACACAGTTGCTAAGTACAGGGGACTGTGTGTGGTTTAAAAATTATTGACCCTGATGTTTGTTTATGTTAAACTGTCATTTTTCTGCCTTTGTAAGACTAATGTAGAAATGCTTAAAGCAAGTTGAAATACTTTACTGAGGTTAATGTGTGTGTGAAACAATGTTAAAATAGATTACTGTGGCCATATTTTATCAAAATCAGACATGTAAGATGAATAAAGTCAACAATGTGGCTATAATGTTTGGGTATGTGGCCATCTGTGAATAAAAATAAGTGGTTCTGCATTTGTTTGATCATATTAAACAGTTATTAATCTGGCTTTGCAGGATTAGTGTGCAATTGTGCAATGTATGAACCATTTTATGTAAACTCTTGCTGTTAAGGTACAAAAAGAGACATTACAAATAGTACAGTTAATATATGCTCTAAAACTAGCTTCTCTCTTCTATTCCCCCAAAATGGCAATTCATCACTTCAGGACATGTCACTTAGCCATAACTTTCAACTACCTCTCTCCTAACTAACCCTACTGTCTATAATTCCTGCATGTATTCTGATCATGTGCATATAAATACATAACTGTATTTCTTTCATACTCATTATAAACTCTTGTGTATACCATTCATGAAGTTTTCCTCATCCTACTGTGGTTGTTATCATTTCTTATGTAAATAATGAATCTTTTTGTACTATCAAATAATCACTACCAGCATATACTTGGTTTTGTTGGTTATATCCAACCAATCCAGCCTGAAGTTGGTTAGTTGTGATCAGCACTATACCCACTAAGCAAGCATAAATAAAAATAAATGCAAGTAATCTACATCTTTGGCAGACTTGCAGTTGTACCTTTTAATGCTTAGTTTAGCTCATTCAGCTTTGATAAAAAAAAAAGTCCTTTAGGATTTGGTCAATTATTAAATCTTAGGCTTCCACAGTACAACTGCTACTTATTGGCTGTAGTATTGCCTTTTTATTCCAGATTTCATTAAAGGAAAGTCACATCTGGTCATGGTCTGTACAGCAATACCAGCACTCAAGTTTATGGGTAGCCACCCCTGATTCCTCTTGCCCTCATTTTGAGGGCAGTGCAGACTTTACAACATAGAGTCATCAATAATTTTATGAGATACTGCTATGCATAATCAATGTATTTATTGTAAGAAGGCTCTGTACCACTCCAACAAGCAGATTATATATCTCAGTCATAGACACAAATCACAGTACTATTAACTGTGATAACATAGACCTGGTATCCATACAGACGGTACTCACACGCATATAATAATACTACTGCCTATAAAGCAGTAACACAGCATTTTGAAATATGTTTTGTTCTTCTCTGGTACAGTTAACAGTTAATGTGTTGACATATCTTTTGTCATGCAACATGTTCTCCAGACCCCTAAGACACTCATCTTGTGCTCTACCCGGATTAACTTCACACTAAATTCCCAGCTGCTCAGCCCCCATCAGATGGTCTGAGCTGGGAATATATGACTGGACAGGTTAGTAAGAGACAAGTGGAACACAAGATGAGAATGGTAAAAACTGTGAGGCCATTCAGAGTTCTTACAGCTTCATCAAAAATGGTAACGTTGAAAACATTGCATCTGTTCAGTCCAACACTCAGTTGCACGATTTGCTCAGTTTATCTTATTTCATTATTTCTTGTGCTGTGCAGGCTAGTAATGAGTTAATATAAAAGCACAACTTTCTGAAGGTGTTAAATATTACTGAGATGCCACAAGCTTTGTGGAAATTATTGTGTCCTAGTAATTTAAGTACCTTTTGTCAAGGTTATGAAAAACTGCTTGTATATTAACACTTGGACAGTAAATGCTGTAACCTACCTGACTAATAAAAGATTATTAACACATTTCCACATACCAAGCATTGTCTCTCTGTTTTCTTACACATTTCTACACGTCATTTTCTTAAATGTACCTCAGCTTTCTTATGGACAGTAAATCAGGGAATAGGGTTACATAAACATTTTCATATTCTAAGTGTTATTTACAAACATGGTTCCTTTTTTCAAGCAAACCAGTGTAACTTCCTACCCTCACTGTATCATAATCACCATACACTGAGGTTAGGAAATTAACTTGTTTCCACTATGGTGTGATCTTGGAGTTGGCATATTTAATTTACGGGGGGTTTTGGGGTTGTAGGTGGAGCTTGCCCCCCTGCAGAAATGTAGTAGAAAGTGTGTTTGGTAGTTAGGTGTTGTTGTAGGTGGAGGGGATCTTATTTACTTGTGCAATGTAGTTTTCAATGTTATGAAGCACACTTTCAATGTTCTGAGTTTTCAATGTTTCGGGTATTCAGTGCTTTGAATTTTTGATGTTATGGTCTCAATGTTACGAAATTTAACATTATGAAATTTCAATGTTATGAAGTAGACCCGTATATATATATATATATATATATATATATATATATATATATATATATATATATATGGATCTACTTCATATGATCGAAAGTTCATTTGATAGAAAATAATTTGACTGAGACCATAACACCGAAATTTCAAAACACTGAAAACTCTTAACACCTAAACATTACAGTGAATGATATATGCCCATTTCCCCACTGTATTGCAATCATGGAGTTAGAATATATAGTTAGGGGTGTGTGGGGGGTTGGGGGGTGTGGGGGGTGTAGCCCCCTACATAGTTTATGTAAATATTGTTTTTTGCAAAGAGTTATTCATTGCAGTTATAAGTATCCATGTGTATGGTTTAAAATGTTTGAAGTATGTGGGGGTTCCGCCCCCACAACCCCCATTGTGGGGGACTCTGCCCCCACACCCCCTTAACTATATATTATAACTCCAGGATTGCACTACCGTGGGGAAAAGGGCATAATTTTTGAAATTTCATGTTTAAGTGTTATGAGTTTTCAGTCAAATGGGTTTTCAGTGTTTTGAAATTTCAGTGTTATGGTCTCAGTCAAATTATTTTCTATCAAATGAACTTTCGATCATATGAAGTAGATCCATATATATATATATATATATATATATATAGGCTCACTTTATAATCCGGAAATCCTGAAATATTGAATTTCAGACTCTCGAGATTATAAAGCTGAAACCTTAAAATCCTGAAACCCCAAAAGCGCGAATTTCAAAATCGCGACTCCTACACTAACCATACACCACACACAAACACATACACACACCTTCCCTCCACACACAAACCCACACCCCTCTACTTAAATATACTAACTCCAAGTTTGCACTACACAGACAAACACACGAAAACACCACCATACAAGCTACATTCCCCTCGCAGACACACATCACAGTAACAAAACATACTTACACACACTAAAGCCCCTAACCAAAACCCTTAAACATAAATACTTACCTCAATCTCCAGCTATCCATTCACACAACGCAACAACAGAAGCCCTAATTCAACATCTCTGGACTTCGGGATTTTTAAATTTGCCCTTCTGGGGTTTCGGAGCTTCGAGCTTTCGGCTTTATAATCTCAGGATTATAAAGTGTTCCTGTATATATATATATATATATATATATATACTTCCAAACTTCCAAGGGAATACCAAGCCAAATTCATTAACACCTACACTGTGTACACAATGTGTATTCAAGAACATCCTTGCCACATTTTTATGTGCTTTCTAGTAACTTAGAAAGATTACATTAAGTGTACATGTAGTCTACAGTTTGTGTTAACCTTTATGAATCCCCATCAATATTTAAGGCTGCCAAAAATTAGGAGGAAGATGTGAGTTATGCATGTGTTGTGTGTTCACTCAGAACGGTGTACACTTGGTGTACACGTAGTGTATGTCTTAATGAATACCAGAGAAAATCTATTCCTAAAGACATTCTGGTAGAGTAGTTATACATGTCCATTTGTATCTCATCTCCTCCTATCCTAACTGTTTATAATTGAGCTTCATCTACTTCTAAACTTGGCATATTTAATTCTTTCATAAACATTTTCATTTATACTTTTTCTTGATTTCCATATTTCTCTGCTTTATACTGATTTTCATAAAATGTTAAGAATATTTCTAATTCCGCTGTAAGATCTCTGGTTATTTTCCTTATTATAGGCTCCCTAAACTGGGCAACAACCCTTTCTACTTTCTGTTGCCTAAGGAATTGGGGTAAAAGCTTTGGTGTACTAGAGTTCTCAAAAAGCAGTTGCTTAACAGCAGACTTCTAAACACATGCATATTATCTAGGTACTCCCTTAATTTGTCTTTATCACTCTGCAGTTGTACTTCTTGTACTTAATATTTGTCAGTCCTCTAAATAATTCTTGTTACTCCTTAACCATATCTCTTTTTCTTTTATTTCTACCATATTGGTAAACTCGGCTTTCATTTTATCCCACTCCCTAGCTATATTTCCTGAAAACAAATATATTTTCCCTAATAAAGCCCTAATAATTTCCAGTACCCATTCCTTAAATGCCTCTCTGTTTAATAGAAAGGCTGGAAAGCACCAGTGTCTCATTTTTATTTCATTACCTTGCATTTTTATTTTAATTATTATTGGTATGTGATCCAAAGTAGTTATTGAATACATATCAAAACTTTCAAATAAGTGCACATGTTTCTGTGAAATATAATTTCTGTCTAGCCTAGCCCAGATTTCATACCTTGGGAAATAAATTGAAAATTCTCCCTGAGATCCTATTGCTGAATTCACGTCTTCCATACCAAATAATTTCATAAATGTTTTCAAAAATCTGCCCTGTTTTGTTATATTTGCCCTACTAGGTTCCCCAGATACATCTTCAGTGTTACAATTCAAGTTCCACTCCCCCCCTATAAGTAATAAGTAATATTCCCTGCAGAATTTTCTTAAGCTCCAGTGTAGCAGTTTTAGGTGAGATATAAATATATGCCAGTTTAATCCTCCTCCCCCTCCCTTGCCAGTAGCTCGTTACTAGTACAAATCTATCCTTTTTATATTTTTGTCCTCTTCTGCTACTTTTGAAGCTCCTGTAGCAATTAATATATGTACTCCCCTTTTCCTTTGTCCTAGATATTCTATTGAATAATCATTCTGAAGTCCTTTCTTTATCAAATTCACTTGCTTAGTTCTTTCCAAATGTGTCTTTTGTAGCATAGCTACACCTATTTGCACTCTGCATTTCTTAAAATAGTTCACTACTCTTTTTTTTTGTATAAACCTGTGAGACAATTCACACTCAAAGGTAATACAGAAAGTGTTGCCATAATGATAAAATGTTATTATTCCCACCCATTATATATAACAGCTTTTTAAAATATCTAGTTTCAGCATTTATATTACAAACGTACACTTATGTTTGGCAGATTGATATTTTATACAGTTGTTTCTTATCATATCCATTTGAACGTATGTCATATCTTAGAAAACTTTTTGTTTTAATGAAAATCCTCAAACAAAAGAACAAACACACCTTTAACCTCCATAACATATTAACATAGTACAAACACTCAAAACTGTGTACATCTTCAAGTAATGAAGTTTAATCCTTCTAATAGGAGCATTTGGCCCAAATTGGCAGCTGCACTCACAAACTTTAATTAACTTATTATGAAGGTTATCCATTCTGTGACTCATGGTATAGCCTGTGTTTTTACTTATACTAAGTGCTGACTGTTTTTGTCTTATCTCTCAGATGTAGAAAACAGCTTCAATGCTTTCAGAAAACATTATATTTTAGCAATTGAAAGAAAAAAAAATCATTCTCTTTTTATTTCCCTTATCAGGTTGTCTCCATAGAAGCATGAGAACCAGATACCTAGCTGCCTTCAGCCGCAAGCTTCTTATATTGCACTGTGAACATTTATTTGCTGAAGAAAAACATTTCATTACATTTTGTGTTCTTTTATTTACTTGCTTCCAGTTAAAACATGTTGTTAGATCAATCCAAGGGCTGAAATTTAATCATTCCCTATGCAAAAGTAAGCAAAAGTATATCAATTTTACTTGCTCTTATTTCATGTTCTGTATATTTTTACAACCTGTCTGTCATCACAACAGCCTGATATTACAACCTATTATCATAAACATGCTTTTGTCCAGGCTTTCTTCTCTTTTTACATTGCAGTGCCTATATTTCTTAAAAACTAAACAAAAGAAAAGAAAGAAGAAGAAGAAAAGGACAACTGATCACTCTAGTATCATTATAATGTACAAAAATAACAGAAAATGTTCTCCTGCATAACATGCAGTACATTATGATTTATAAAAATATTATTAAAATAAAATTGTTCTACTTATATTTTTCACTTTCATTCCTCCTCCCCTCTCCTTAATGTTCTTTCAAACATTAATGACATGAAGTAAGACGTATGCCTTGGAGTCTCCTACAAGTTTAACAAAAGTCAGAAAAGTCCAATAATTCTAGGTTTTCTTGTGCCACATTTCACACATGTGATTGATGCTTTTTATTCCCACATTTATTCATTACTTTTTGAGTTGCTGGTTTTCTTCCTGTTGATCTCCAGCTCCCATCTCTAGTCTCTGGATCATTCCAACATGCTTATGGTTCTTGTAGTCAACTCTGTGCTTTTCTCTGGCTGTCAAGTATTTTCCTTTGGAACATTGGAAAAAAAGGTTTCACTGGCATAGTCTCTCTTGGGCTTTGTTAAAAAAACCAAGAAGCAGAGTACCTCTGTATGATAGCTCACTTTTTGTTGGCCAAATGTTTGTATCCCCCTTAGTATGTTCTGCATCAAAAAAATTACTTTGACCCTCCAGAAAAAAATATTCTGAAGATAGGTGGATACAGAACCTTGAATCTCACACCTGCCTTTACAAATTTCTTGTACATTCCATACCCTATACAATCTGGGCCTGATACTGAATCAATATTTACTTTCCAAAGTACTTTACCCAAATCACTAATAACAATTTCTTTTTCAAATTCTTCTTTAAATCTTCCTGAATTTTTTACTTTCTGTTCTCTGTTATTTTCCTTTTTACTCATATATATTTTCCGCAAGCTGTACTACAATATTCATAATTTGCTCTTGTATTGTTTCACCACTCCTTTTACATTTTTTCATTCCCATCATTATATTAATATCCTCCTTTACTCTTTTACCCAAATATGCAGATACCTCCTGCCTTCTCCCTTGTAAATAATATTTCTGCCTAAATAGTAATGCCTTAATTTTCATTTAATTTATTTTATATATCTCTTTTTTAATATCACAATACTCTCTTGTATTATTCTCTAATACAGTTCTAAATTTTCCCATATTTCACTTTCTCTTACTTTCTTCCATTGAAAAAAAAAGACATTTTATACTTATTTGTAAATTCAATCCACCATTCTGACCAGTTTTTATAAAAGTCCCTCATGGTTATGTGATCCTACGATAAGTGCAATATTTCCTACTGTCAAATTTCATCCTGTAATATTGAATTTATTATTTTTATTGCCTTTCCTATTTTAATATGTTCCCTTTTTTCCATAACCTCCATCCATATTGCTGAATAATCTGAAACTCGTCACAACTGTATAACCATCTGTTACCCCCAAACCTTCCGATAATACAAAATCATTTCAGATCCAAGTGTCCCTTCTATGAATCCAATGACTTTTTCCACACAGTCAATTTACCACATTTTATTACTTCTTGTATTTTTTCCATCTTTCCCATTCTTTTTACATTGACCTCTTCAATCACAAAGTCCGTTGCAATTATAATTCTCATATTAACCACCACATATTCTAATATTTGATGAAACAGATTCTCCCTTTCCTTGCTAGTAACATATGTCTATCATGCTAAAATTCTGTAAACATGTTCTCTCTACCGCATATAAATGACTGTTAGCCTTTCTGTCCTTACATCTAGTATTTTTACTCGTTTTTTACACAACACAGCCAAGTACAGAACAACATTTCTTGCAGAGTTCCATATTATATTTCCACCACATGCTTTTTCTGTTTTCATTCTTTCTTCCCTTGTCAGGAATCTTTCATCCCTTAAGAAAATGACATCCGCATCACATTTAGCACACCATTTCGGTATCCCTATCCTTCTTGCATTGTTAATAATACTGTTTAGACTTAATGAAAGTACTCTAAAGTTGTTGCTTTTTCTTCTTATGTTTAGAGGAAATGTTTATAAATCTTTGTTTTCTTAATTTTATTCTTTCCCCAACTGAATATTTTTCCTGGGCTTACGTACAAATAAACCTTGATCTTCAGAATCAGATGTTTCACTGTCTAGAACTTCAAAAAATAATTAGTATCAATCATTTCTCCTGACCTTTCTTTCTGCAGGCACTCTCTCTCTCCTTATTGTTCTATTATTTACTGTTTGCTCTTGACAATCCAACCAAAAGTGCCCCTTTTTTATACAACCTACATTCAGGGACACACCTTCTTGCTGTATGCCCTTACTTCTCTCACTGGTTACATTGTATTTCATTCAGGCACACACCTCCTTGCTGTATGCCCTTACTCCTCTCACTGGTTACATTGTATTTCATTCAGGCACACACCTTCTTGCTGTATGCCCTTACTCCCCTCACTGGTTACATTGTATTTCATTCAGGCACACACCTTCTTGCTGTATGCCCTTACTCCTCTCACTGGTTACATTGTATTTCATTCAGGCACACACCTTCTTGCTGTGTGTCCTTCTTCCCCTCACTGGTTACATTGTATTTCATTCAGGCACACACCTTCTTGCTGTATGCCCTTACTCCCCTCACTGGTTACATTGTATTTCATTCAGGCACACACCTCCTTGCTGTATGCCCTTACTCCTCTCACTGGTTACATTGTATTTCATTCCTGCACACACCTCCTTGCTGTATGCCCTTACTCCCCTCACTGGTTACATTGTATTTCATTCAGGCACACACCTTCTTGCTGTATGCCCTTACTCCTCTCACTGGTTACATTGTATTTCATTCAGGCACACACCTTCTTGCTGTATGCCCTTAATCCTCTCACTGGTTACATTGTATTTCATTCAGGCACACACCTTCTTGCTGTATGCCCTTAATCCTCACACTGGTTACATTGTATTTCATTCAGGCACACACCTTCTTGCTGTATGCCCTTACTCCCCTCACTGGTTACACTGTATTTCATTCCGGCACACACCTCCTTGCTGTATGCCCTTACTCCCCTCACTGGTTACATTGTATTTCATTCAGGCACACACCTTCTTGCTGTATGCCCTTACTCCTCTCACTGGTTACATTGTATTTCATTCAGGCACACACCTTCTTGCTGTATGCCCTTAATCCTCTCACTGGTTACATTGTATTTCATTCAGGCACACACCTTCTTGCTGTGTGTCCTTACTCCCCTCACTGGTTACACTGTATTTCATTCAGGCATACACCGTCTTGCTGTATGCCCTTACTCCCCTCACTGGTTACATTGTATTTCATTCAGGCACACACCTTCTTGCTGTATGCCCTTACTCCTCTCACAGGTTACATTGTATTTCATTCAGGCACACACCTTCTTGCTGTATGCCCTTAATCCTCTCACTGGTTACATTGTATTTCATTCAGGCACACACCTTCTTGCTGTATGCCCTTACTCCCCTCACTGGTTACACTGTATTTCATTCAGGCATACACCGTCTTGCTGGATGCCCTTACTCCCCTCACTGGTTACATTGTATTTCATTCAGGCACACACTTTCTTGCTGTATGCCCTTACTCCTCTCACTGGTTACATTGAATTTCATTCAGGCACACACCTTCTTGCTGTATGCCCTTACTCCTCTCACTGGTTACATTGTATTTCATTCAGGCACACACCTTCTTGCTGTATGCCCTTACTCATCTCACTGGTTACATTGTATTTCATTCAGGCACACATCTTCTTGCTGTATGCCCTTACCCCCCTCACTGGTTGCATTGTATTTCATTCAGGCACACACCTTCTTGCTGTATGCCCTTACGCCTCTCACTGGTTACATTGTATTTCATTCAGGCACACACTTTCTTGCTGTATACCTTTACTCCCCTCACTGGTTACACTGTATTTCATTCAGGCACACACCTTCTTGCTGTATGCCCTTACTCCCCTCACTGGTTACATTGTATTTCATTCAGGCACACACTTTCTTGCTGTATGCCTTTACACCTCTCACTGGTTACATTGTATTTCATTCAGGCACACACCTTCTTGCTGTATGCCCTTAATCCTCTCACTGGTTACATTGTATTTCATTCAGGCACACACCTTCTTGCTGTATGCCCTTACTCCCCTCACTGGTTACACTGTATTTCATTCAGGCATACACCGTCTTGCTGGATGCCCTTACTCCCCTCACTGGTTACATTGTATTTCATTCAGGCACACACCTTCTTGCTGTATGCCCTTACTCCTCTCACTGGTTACATTGTATTTCATTCAGGCACACACCTTCTTGCTGTATGCCCTTACTCATCTCACTGGTTAAATTGTATTTCATTCAGGCACACATCTTCTTGCTGTATGCCCTTACCCCCCTCACTGGTTACATTGTATTTCATTCAGGCACACACCTTCTTGCTGTATGCCCTTACTCCTCTCACTGGTTACATTGTATTTCATTCAGGCACACACTTTCTTGCTGTATACCTTTACTCCCCTCACTGGTTACACTGTATTTCATTCAGGCACACACCTTCTTGCTGTATGCCCTTACTCCCCTCACTGGTTACATTGTATTTCATTCAGGCACACACTTTCTTGCTGTATGCCTTTACTCCTCTCACTGGTTACATTGTATTTCATTCAGGCACACACCTCCTTGCTGTATGGCTTTACTCCCCTCACTGGTTACATTGTATTTCATTCAGGCACACACCTTCTTGCTGTATGCCTTTACTCCCCTCACTGGTTACACTGTATTTCATTCAGGCACACACCTTCTTGCTGTATGCCCTTACTCCCCTCACTGGTTACACTGTATTTCATTCAGACATACACTGTCTTGCTGTATGCCCTTACCCCCCTCACTGGTTACATTGTATTTCATTCAGGCACACACCTCCTTGCTGTATGGCTTTACTCCCCTCACTGGTTACATTGTATTTCATTCAGGCACACACCTTCTTGCTGTATGCCTTTACTCCCCTCACTGGTTACACTGTATTTCATTCAGGCACACACCTTCTTGCTGTATGCCCTTACTCCCCTCACTGGTTACACTGTATTTCATTCAGACATACACTGTCTTGCTGTATGCCCTTACCCCCCTCACTGGTTACACTGTATTTTATTTCAGGCACACACCTCCTTGCTGTATGGCTTTACTCCCCTCACTGGTTACATTGTATTTCATTCAGGCACACACCTTCTTGCTGTATGCCTTTACTCCCCTCACTGGTTACACTGTATTTCATTCAGGCACACACCTTCTTGCTGTATGCCCTTACTCCCCTCACTGGTTACACTGTATTTCATTCAGACATACACTGTCTTGCTGTATGCCCTTACCCCCCTCACTGGTTACATTGTATTTCATTCAGGCACACATCTTCTTGCTGTATGCCCTTACTCCCCTCACTGGTTACACTGTATTTCATTCAGGCACACACCTTCTTGCTGTGTGTCCTTCTTTCCCTCACTGGTTACACTGTACCTTGTCACAATCATTAATTAAATGAGAAAAGTCCCAACAAAAGAAACATGAGTTAGGAAGGCTGGCATATGTTTATAGGATCATAGGAGTTTACTAGGCTATCGACCTGAAGGTGGTTTCAACCCTAGCTGTTTCATCCTAATGTAATACCATAGATACTCTGGTCAGTACCCAGGACTGCATTTATTAATGGCCACCCATGTCCATGAGGATCCCTCTATGACTAACCACAAAAATAACACTTTGCAAATGTTTTGCCATGTTTTTTTTTCACATTTCAAAACAGCTTTGAACCTCCACCCTCCACTCCATAAATTTCTCTCATCTTTAACTTTCACAATGTTGTCAACAGTTTCACACAGACCCTGCAGGCATATGTTAACATCATCTGCTTCCAGTTCATGAGTTCTAAACTGCAAAGTAACATTTTTTTAACATTTAAGTTACTACCAAAAAACAAATAATTGTTCCATGGATAAATGTTCTATTTGTTACAAACTTTCAGAAATTTCATCAATCAAATGATGTGTTAAAACGTCTCTTTCTAAATATGTATAAAAGGCTGAATTTCCTGAACTTTAAAAGCCAGAACAGTTACCAAATTGCCCCATACATAATGTTTGTCTATTATAGTGTATTTCTGTTCTTATTCTCACAGTTGGTCTTCTCTTCTTTTTAAAAACAGTTTACATTGTTTGTTGCTGCTCTCTTCTTTTGCCTGCTGTCACTGCTGCATACATTTTAGTTACTGCATTATCTGCTGCCACAAAACCAGAAACTTTTTCAGTTTTTTGCTGCTTTCCTATTACTTTTTGTCAGTGCTGCATAAGTTTTAACTGCCGCATTCTCTGCTCCCACATCACCTTGTTCCTTTAACATATTACCATCCTCAGTACTTCCCAAAAACAATTAGCTGCTATCTCACCCATGAAACATCAGAACTGTCACCCATATTATTCTGCTCAATTATTTTTAACATAACTTCATCTGCAAACACTTCTGACACCAGTTCTGTTACCTGCACCACTTCAACAGACTTTCTTACTTCCTTCTCCATGGAGACAGATAACTGCTGCTCTTTTATAACATCCAACACCCAGGAATCTTTATTTGCATTCTGAAGCTCCATATTAAACAAATGTTTCCGCAGTTTCAAACTTTCTACTTCCAAACTCTCCATAGCTTTTCTCTCCTCCTCCATGTTGTTACTTCCCCTGAGACTCTTCCTTGCTGCTGTTGGAGCCCTCCAGCGCCATCTAACAGCTACAAAGAATATGAGATGTTCCTTAATAGCCTGGTCAAATTTCCCCTAGTAGTACAAATACCGCCGTGGGTCTCCCCTGAAAAGAGGCTACTAGCCTAGTGGGAGTAACACAGTCAACAAAGGGTAAATAAATTAATAAAAATAATTTCAACTTTCATATCTACCTCAAAGTGGATCAACTAAATACGTCTTTATTCCTTAGATCTTAACTTACCCATACAACATTTCAGCAATTCTTTTTCATCTATACTTAATGCATAACTCCACTTAAAAGAAGATATACAAAATCCAAATGTTTGCCTTAGTTAAATAGGAAAATCAAGGATTTAATGACATTTCAACACAACTTCTGGAAACAAACACGAGAGAATGGGTAAAACTGTGTTAATTTCAAAGAACTTATATTGAATTAAATCGTGATCATATTTGTTACTGGATGATACCAACTATCTCACTTCTTCCTTTTTATTTCACTCTATGGATTCTGCATTTATATTACAATGATTTGCTTTTGTCTGTTTCTTCAATGTAGTTTTCGCATTGTTGTTCCTGACATGTATGCTTGTCATGACATTAACCGTGTAACTATATTGTCAACTATTTAAGTTTATATTGTTTTAATTTGTACTTGTGGAACATATTGTGGCTGAAATGAATCATTGAACCATTTTGTTTTCTTAGTCGCTGCAATACCAGAGTGCGTCATCAAACCAACCATAAAGGTAAAAGAACCACAAACCAGAGCTATTGGCACAAGTGGCAAATGTGTAACTCTAAACTGTCCAGATCTTCTCAGAATGTCCAATTTTTTTGCTCTGTTCCTCATAACATTTATAGTTTTCTGGCAAATAGCTGAAAACTGAAGTCACTAAATAATGGCATGCATTTGAATTTCAGACATCATATCCTTCAGAAAATGCATGATTGCACAAAATCTATTATACTAGCCACTTCCTATGTTTACTTATTTTTCCTCCAGAGTTGAGGTCTTTGTTCCCCCATTATTTTTGGCTTTGACCAGATTTTTTTGTGCTTAGAGGTTGAGAAGTATGAGTGAATGCAATTCAAGATTATTGTGGTATACTAATGTAGGTTTCACACATAACTCCACAATGCTTTCCAAGTCTAAGTAAATTAAGTCTGCTAAATCTTTGAACACCGAAAAATAAAAACTTTTTAAACAATTCAAAAAAGTCAGTTCAGATGTTCCAAAGGCAGAAGTAATGAAAATCTTTCATTTAGTCCAAATAATGTGTGCGTTTAAAATATTTTGTTACTTTATTTGTAAATATAAAAGTTCATTTTGCATAACATCAGCTTTTACTGATGAAAAGTAACTATAAATGTACTGGAATTAAAAACTGATAGCCTGCTGAGCAAATATGTTTGCATAATGCATTGAACAAATGCTTATTTTTTATCTCATATATGCTAAAATTGCATATCTCTTATTCTATTTTCTATTTTCCTTCACAGAATGCACCATACCAACATCTATCTAATTAAAGCACATGTGTCACATGTACAAAAACAATCAGACTCCTACTTCTGGTGTTAGGATGTCTCAAACAGTGGCTGTCATTTACAATGTAACCCAGCACCAACACCTGCCAAATTTAAAAGTCCCACTACTCTTTATACTCTGTATCTTTGCATAGTTTTAAAACATCTGCTGTAGTCTGGTTACATTTGGAAATAACAAGTGGAGCAGGTTGTTTCAGAAATGTAATGCTATGTACTTATCCTGAGTCTTTAATCCCATAGACTGCATTTCCCTACGGTAGTGAATTTGAGAAAGTCGCTTAACCAGATATTGCTACTACTGGTTTACAAACACACTTGTCCAGTGGACTTACCTTTTAAAAATTTAATTGATTAACTTTAACAATCCCATGATAAATTAAAACATTCCAATATTTATATATTTTTTATTGATAGAAGATGTCTTCTAGAAACAATATCAGAGTTGTTTTGATTAATTTCACAATTGAGTATGTTGTTGTTGTTGTTGTTGTTGTTGTGTCTTTTGGCTTTTCCCAGTTAGGGGTCGCCACAGCGGAACTCCGGTCCGCTAATGATTGGCAGTGGATTTTTACGTGCCGAGTTGCCAGCCCTGATGCTCAACCTTCAACAAAGGTACGTCCATTCACGCATGTCTCCACACAGAAGACACTCTAGCTGAGAATCAAACAGGACAACATCTTACTGTGAGGCGACAACGCTACCGCAGCACCACCACCACAGTCATTTCACCATTGAGTATGAGTCATTAAAAAAAATCTAGTGCGGCCATTAAACAATGTGGTTAAAGAACAAAATAGCAGAAGATGAAAAAGTACCTTTGAAATAACACTGATTATGGGAATAACCAACTATTTACAGAAAGAAGTAAAATCAGAATAACGAAAATACTCTAACCGTAAAGACAGTGTTAAAATAATGCTTGTACAAGTGAGTCTGAAACAGGAAAACATTATGATTCTTATAAACCAGTGAGACCCTGTTCTTCCAGCTCCATCCTTGTTATATGATAAAGGAAGATGGCCACAACTCTGAGAAAATTATAATTTTTCAGATATCAGAAACTCTGTTAAAATGGTTTCCCTTACTAGTGGTGTCTCTCAAATGGTATGGAAGAGACAAATTCAGTTTATATGAAGCCTTTCCAAGTCCGTGCTTATACTAGATATCAAATGACATCAAAGTTAGTAGTGCACGGCTGTTTAAGAGTTAGTGGTCAGTCTGATTGGTCACTTTCCCAGAGTAACGCCTACCAACAAGAAGCCGTTGCCATTTAGTACTGATAAAGAAACATCATTTAAAACAGATTTTGTACTACCGCTACTTCTGCCTTGTTATAGTAATTTGATGTAACAACACTGAAGCACTAATGAATGTTAATAGTGTAATTAATTCCATAAGGCGCAATAAAACCTCTTTGATCCCCATTAATATGTTTTTACTTTTGTTATTCTTCATTTCTTTATGGCTGCTAGTCATAAATCTCTTAGTCTCAGTCATAAAAAAAGCTGCTAATTTAGATGATATCTGTAAAATGAGACAAAATGATCTCATCATATACTTAGGCAAATGTAAAACATAGCTGCCGACTTGCTCCAAAACAGTTGTTTTCAGAGTGCTGTCCTCCCATGTCACTCACAGATATTCGTCAAGCACTGCTTATGCTTCTATGATCCACAAAGCAGTGCTCCAGTATTAACCTAAATTAAAAGATAATGCCGTATACAGAAAAGCTTGGGAGGCTGTACTTCACCAATGTTTACAGACACACCAGTGTGGCCAAGATCATAGAACAATATGCAACCCAAAACTGATCTGCTTTTCTTTCTGGTAATTGCAATACCTTTATTAATGTGCCTAATTTAATTTAGTGTTACAGTGTTTATAATACTATATATACACTTCAGAACAGAACTTTAATTTAAGGAGTCTGCATTTCCTATTTGGAATTCAATGAATATGATATAGTCCTGCATGATCACGTGTGTGTGTGTGTGTGTGTGTGTGTGTGTGTGTGTGTGTGTGTGTGTGTGTGTGTGTGTGTGTGTGTGTGTCTGTGTGTTTGTGTGTTTGTGTGTGTGTGTGTGTGTGTGTGTGTGTGTGTGTGTGTGTGTGTGTGTGTGTGTGTGTGTGTGTGTGTGTGTGTGTGTGTGTGCGCTCGCGCGCATGTTCAGTTGATTAGTCCGCCTAGTCTGTCATCACTTAGAGCAGTCCAAATAGTGATAATCAAAGACCTCTAATAAGCATTACAGGCTGTCTTATTATTCAGAAATGCATTATCCTTTGCCTATTTCACATATCTGATGCCACCATAATGAGCAGTACATGTTATTTCTGCACTTCTATAGCCTTCACAAGTTCTGCAAGGGGTATGGCCACAGAAATATTTTGTTTGTATAAAGGACTGTAATTTTTCCTGCAGATGAAATATAGCCAGGCTATGTAAAACACATGCAAGATAATTACATAAAAAACAATACACCAGCACTGCATGCTGGGTAGTTTCTTGAAATACAGTTTAAAGCTTAATCACTAGGAAGCCTTGACTTTCAATATGGCTGCACACTGATCAATAGCATGACTTCAGCTGTCCCAGTGTGAAAACAGAAATTGCGAAAAGGTAGTGCTATTGAAAATGTTTTTTTTTTTATTTTTTTTTATTTTTTTGTAAAATTCAGTTACTAGCTAGAAAATACACTATCTGGATGTCAGCAAAAAAGAAATGAGCCATAAAAGGTGAAAAGAAAGCACAGTCTGGGAAGGATTCTGCAGCTGTTTAGCAAAATGTATCTCAAGCTTCAGCTTTGGTTCAAGAGTTGGCTTTCAGTATAAATTTGAGGAAAAAATAAATCAAGTGTACTCCACGGTGATTAAAATAAATGAAACATTGAAGGAATATATAAATTCAAACAGCAAAAGGCTGAAAGAAATACAAGAAGCTTCAATTAGGCGTCCATATGAACTGACAAAACTGCAAAAATCAGAGGTTGACATGAAGAAAACGGCTGAATATGAGGTTTCCTAAGAAGAACTGTTCATAAAATAGAGTTAAAAGACATAGCACATTGAGATTGTCTACTGTACCAGACAAACTGGAAGGAACAGACTGTATTAATTTTATGACAGCACAAATAAGCAACCAGACTGGTGTTCTACAGCAGAATTTGTTAATTGAAAAGGTACATTGAGTGTATTCTCCAAACCTGGCCATGAGAAAGCAGCCAATACCTGTATTAGTAAAGATGCAATCATACCAGCAGAAAGAGTTAATCCTGACAGTATTGTGGTAGAAGAGCAATGTATTAAAAATTGGATACAGCGAAGTGTTTATAGAAAATTATTATTCCCTTTAATCCAGACAAAAAAAGAAGACAATTTATCCTAGCAATCATGGAATGTCAGAAGGCAGGAGTGAAATTAAAGATATTGTATCCAGCTGTCTTTAAAGTTTTTTTTTTTTTTCCTGGAGGGTCAAAGTCATTTCTTGACATTGAGTGAGCTAAGGAGGAAATAAAAATGTTTATCTAACAAAAAGTGAGCCAGCAAGCAGAAGGAGACTTTGCTAATCATTCTTCTGATGGTAAGGTTCATAGAGAGACTTTGCCAGTTAAACCTTTTCCAGTGTTCTAAAGGAAAATGCTTGAAAGACTGCAAAAAATTGCAGGTGTTGACTAAAAGAATCAGTCGTACTTTGGACTTGAACCAGAGTCTTAAGTTGGGAAATCGGAATAATCAAACTATAAAGCATCTTATCAAATTTGTTAAATATGTTTTTTCAAGAAAAAGGGATGAAAAACACTGGGCTTTTGTTAATTTTGTTAAACTTGTAGGTGGACTGTAAACCATATACCCAAAATTATACCATTAATGTTTAGAAGAACACTAAAGGGGGGGGGGCTAAGTAAAACAATTTTTGTTCTTATTAGTGTTTATATAAAACATTTCATGATATAAAGTGCAATGTTATATACAGTAAAACATTTTTGTGTAGTCTGTATTCAGGGGTATTTTAAATGTGGGGGTATTTTCAGTGATTGCTGTATGTGTTAAAGATATTAAAGTAAACAAGTACTTTTTTAGTTGTAAAAAATATAGGTTTACAATATGATAAGAGAAAAAAGTCTAAACAAAAGCAAGTAAAATATTCATATGCTGTGATCATGAGCTACTGGGGTGGGATGCAGTGTAATAGTCCAGTGATTATATTATATATAGAATCTGGATTTTTTTTTAATTTTTTTATTTTACAAGGGTGAATGTCTATATTACGGCTTTTGGCTTAAGCTATCAATAGGTGTTTTGCAGGAATGTAGATTTTAAAAATAAGACAAAATGATGAAAGCCATAAATATGCTAAGCTTCTTTGAACTGCAGAGACATTAGCCTGTCTGTTTTCCACTTGCAAATGTTCAGTGGAGTTGAGCTGTCTGCAGCTGAAGGCAGCTGTGCATTCGTTTCTGAGTAAAATTTATGAAGTGCATTTTCATGGAGACAAACTGTCTGCAGTTGCAAGCAGTTAATCTTGAGAATTCTTGAGAACTCTTGAGTATTCCTTGCTGAGGGAAATGCAAAAATGTAAAGGTACAATGACAAGCAGTTCAGTGAAAAGATTAAATTTAAAATGTCGGGAAGTGAATAACAGCTAACAACCACCCTAGCAGGCTTAGTACTTTAATGCAGATAATAAAACAATTCAGTTTTATTTAAAGATATCCAATGCACTTTTTCTTAGGGCTAAAAGGTAATGTTTTCTGAAAGCATACAAGCTGATTTTCTTATCTGGGAGGTGTAGATAGATAACAAAAGAACAGACAGCAATCAGTGTAAGTGGGAGCACAGGCTGTAGCATGTGCTTTTAGCATGGGTAACCTTAATTTTAGGTTAGATAATGCCTGTAGGTGCAGCCATCAATTTGAGGAAATTGTACCCTTCTGGAGGGTTAAACTTCATGCTTTGAAGATGTGCATAGTTTTGTTTGTTTCTTTCTTTCAAGTTAGTTGATGATGGGGTATTTAGTATGTAAGTTTTTGTTTGAGGGTTTTCATTAAAACAAAAAAGTATTGAAAACTGTGACATAGGTTCAAATGGAGATGAGAAGAAACAACTGTACAAAAGATCAACCTGCCAAACAGTAATATATGCATGTAATACAAAATCTAGAAATACACATTAAAAACGTCATGTATGATAGGTGGGAACAACAAGTTTTTATCACAATGACTGTGCTGTTTATATTATCCAGGAAGCTGAAAGGCCTCATGGGTAGAGATAAAAATGAAAGAGTACTGATTTATATTAAGAAATGCAGAGTGCAAATAACAGTGTTGTAGGAGACATATTTGGAAAGAAATGAGCATGTGGAATTGACAAAGAGTGGATTTCAGAATGGATGTTCAGCAAAATATCAGAGACAGTGGAAAAGAGTAGCATTTATACTAATTACTAGAGGCTCCAACACTGATAGGTGAGGGCAAAAAGAAGGACAAAACTGGTAGATTTGTGGTAGTAGGGAGCTATTGGCAAGGGAGGGTGATTACAATGGCATGTACTGATATTCCACGGAAAGCTGCTGTTATGGTGTTTAAGAACATTTTGGGAGAAATAATCAGCATTCAGCAGGGAATATTATCTGTAGATGGGGTCTGGAATTAGATTTGTAGTACTGAGGATGTATCAGATAACCTATAACAAAATATGTAGACTTCTGGAGAGGTTTGTGAACATATTTGGTAGAGAAGATGTGAATTCATTAGCAGGAACTCATTATTTCCCAAGGTACAATAACTGGGCTAGACTGCTTTGACACACATCCAATAACCATTTCTGGTCATGCATCAATAGAAAGTAACGTAAAAATGTAGGGTAATGAAGTTAAAATAAGACACTGGTGCTTTCTCACCTACTTGTTAAAAATGGAGGAATTTAAGGAATGGGTAGTCAAAATAATTTGAGAGATATTAAGGAAGATAAAAATATCTTCAGACATTATAGCTAAGAACATAATAAAAGAAAACGAGAGAGATGGCCTGCATCTGTCACCCCTGGGTTTCCGAGTACTGGCTAAGGATCTAGCCACCCCTATTGTGCTTTTTTTAGATGGTATTCCAAAGACCAAATTACCACCATAACAGCTATCAATAAATGCAATCTGAGGGTCATGCTGCTCAATGCTAGAAGTCTAAATCTCAAGATGCACTCGCATTTGTGCTGTAACAGAGACCTGGTTTAAAGCAGCAGAAAGCACCCCTGCACTACCAGGCTATAAAACATTCCACACCTTTCAGCCCCAGAACATGGACCAAAGCTCCAAAGGTAGTGGTATCTCCATATTCATAAAGGATATGCACACCTCCAGACTAGCAGCCCACCATAACGCATCTGAGCAACTCCAGGTAAAACTAACATTGGGTAAGATGGCAATTCAGGCTGTAGCCTACTATAGCTCCCCAACTATGTCCCAAGACTCTCACTCCACATTCCTAAGCACCCTGGAAACTATTAAGATCCAACGCAACACTCTCATACTAGGTGACTTCAACTACCCCTCCATCAACTGGGAAAACTACTCATGCTCCAATGCACTGGCCCAACACTTCCACAAATTCATCGGTTCCAATGCCCTGGACCACCTCATTCTTACCCCCACTAGAGGAAGCAGCATCCTTTATTTATTTCATTTTATTTTACATTGTTGACCGGGCTGGTCCAACTGGATATATGCCCATTTTCAGCAGAGGCCTGGGGAGAAAAGCTCCACATGAAAAATCATTAAACCTTAAAAAAAATATATATATTAAACAACATTAAACATTAAAAAAGTTACAAATCTAGCTCAGAGAAAAAATATATAGTATTATAATAGTATTTTTACAGTGGCTGCAATAAGCAAAAATAAGAACATCTAAGGATATTCAAATTGAATAGTAAGTTTTTGAAAAGATTTGTAAGCAAGATAAATGAGAGTACTAGGAACAGAATGTAAGCATGATTAATGAGACTACTAGGAGCAGAATGTAAGCACAATAAATGAGAGTACTAGGAGCAGAATGTAAGCACGATAAATGAGTACTAGGAACAGAATGTAAGCATGATAAATGAGAGTACTAGGAACAGAATGTAAGCATGATTAATGAGAGTACTAGGAACAGAATGTAAGCATGATAAATTAGAGTACTAGGAACAGAATGTAAGCATGATTAATGAGAGTACTAGGAACAGAATGTAAGCATGATTAATGAGAGTACTAGGAACAGAATGTAAGCATAATAAATGAGAGTACTAGAACAGAATGTAAGCATGATAAATGAGATCACTAGGAACAGAATATAAGCATGATAAATGAAAGTACTAGGAGCAGAATGTAAGCATGATTAATGAGAGTACTAGAACAGAATGTAAGCATGATAAATGAGAGTACTGGTAGCAGAATGTATGCATGATAAATGAGAGTACTAGGAACAGAATGTAAGCATGATAAATGAGAGTACTAGGAACAGAATGTAAGCATGATTAATGAGAGTACTAGGAACAGAATGTAAGCATGATTAATGAGAGTACTAGGAACAGAATGTAAGTAAGATAAATGAGAGTACTAGAAGCAGAATGTATGCATGATAAATGAGAGTACTAGGAGCAGAATGTAAGCAGAATTAATGAGAGTACTAGGAACAGAATGTAAGCATGATTAATGAGAGTACTAGGAACAGAATGTAAGTAAGATAAATGAGAGTACTAGGAACAGAATGTATGCATGATAAATGAGAGTACTAGGAGCAGAATGTAAGCATGATTAATGAGAGTGCTAGGAACAGAATGTATGCATGATAAATGAGAGTACTAGTAGCAGAATGTATGCATGATAAATGAGAGTACTAGTGGCAGAATGTGTGCATGATAAATGAGAGTACTAGGAACAGAATGTAAGCATGATACATGAGAGTACTAGGAACAGAATGTAAGCATGATTAATGAGAGTACCAAGAACAGAATGTAAGCATGATTAATGAGAGTACTAGGAACAGAATGTAAGTAAGATAAATGAGAGTACTAGGAGCAGAATGTATGCATGATAAATGAGAGTACTAGGAACAGAATGTATGCATGATTAATGAGAGTACTAGGAGCAGAATGTAAGCATGATTAATGAGAGTACAAGGAACAGAATGTAAGCATGATTAATGAGAGTACTAGGAACAGAATGTAAGCATGATTAATGAGAGTACTAGGAACAGAATGTAAGCATGATTAATGAGAGTACTAGGAACAGAATGTAAGCATGATTAATGAGAGTACTAGGAGCAGAATGTAAGCATGATAAATGAGAGTACTAGGAGCAGAATGTATGCATGATAAATGAGAGTACTAGGAGCAGAATGTAAGCATGATTAATGAGAGTACTAGGAGCAGAATGTAAGCATGATTAATGAGAGTACTAGGAACAGAATGTAAGTAAGATAAATGAGAGTACTAGGAGCAGAATGTATGCATGATAAATGAGAGTACTAGGAGCAGAATGTAAGCATGATTAATGAGAGTACTAGGAGCAGAATGTAAGCATGATAAATGAGAGTACTAGGAGCAGAATGTAAGTACGATAAATGAGAGCGCTAGGAGCAGAATGTAAGCATGATAAATGAGAGCACTAGGAACAGAATGTAAGCAGGATAAATGAGAGTACTAGAAGCAGAATGTAAGCATGATAAATGAGAGTACTAGGAGCAGAATGTAGGCATGATTAATGAGAGTACTAGGAACAGAATGTAAGCATGATAAATGAGAGTACTAGGAACAGAATGTAAGCATGATAAATGAGAGTATTAGGAACAGAATGTATGCATGATAAATGAGAGTACTAGGAGCAGAATGTAAGCATGATAAATGAGAGTACTAGGAGCAGAATGTAAGTACGATAAATGAGAGCACTAGGAGCAGAATGTAAGCATGATAAATGAGAGCACTAGGAACAGAATGTAAGCATGATAAATGAGAGCACTAGGAACAGAATGTAAGCAGGATAAATGAGAGTACTAGGAACAGAATGTAAGTAAAATAAATGAGAGTACTAGGAGCAGAATGTAAGCATGATAAATGAGAGCACTAGGAACAGAATGTAAGCATGATTAATGAGAGTACTAGGAACAGAATGTAAGTAAGATAAATGAGAGTACTAGGAGCAGAATGTAAGTATGATAAATGAGAGTACTAGGAGCAGAATGTAAGCATGATAAATGAGAGTACTAGGAGCAGAATGTAAGCATGATAAATGAGAGTACTAGGAGCAGAATGTAAGCATGATTAATGAGAGTACTAGGAACAGAATGTATGCATGATAAATGAGAGTACTTGGAGCAGAATGTAAGCATGATTAATGAGAGTACTAGGAACAGAATGTAAGCATGATAAATGAGAGTACTAGGAACAGAATGTAAGCATGATAAATGAGAGCACTAGGAACAGAATGTAAGCATGATTAATGAGAGTACTAGGAGTAGAATGCAAGATAAATGAGAGTACTAGGAACAGAATGCAAGCTAGTCAGGGTTAGAGCAGGGGCAGAGCCACTGAGTTAAGTGGTGAGTTTTGAGTTGGGATTTGAAGCTGGGAAGAGAGGAGCTAGCTGTGAGGTTGGAAGGAAGGGAGTTCCATGCTTTTCCAATTGTGTTAGAGAACAAGGAGTCACCTGCTAAGTTGTTGGATTTACAGGTAGATATTAGAAGTTTGTTAGAAGAGCATAGGCTTTTGAGATTACAATAAGGACTAATGAGGGTAGTGAGTATAGTGTTGTTGGTTGGTTTGTAGAGGATTTTATGGGCTAAGGAGAGCTGGTGAAATAAGATGAGATTTTTCAGCTCAGCCATCACAATTGTTTTAAGTTTAAGCAGTAGTGTGTTCTAAAGGTGGAGCCAGAGGCAAATCTGGCAATACTGTTGTAGGCAACAGTCAGTTTGGAGAGGTTACTTTTGGACAAATATGTATAGATGGGGGAGGCGTAAAGGAGGGTAGAAATCAGATGGGTATGGGCAATGGAAGTTCTGGCTAGAGGTGTAAGTAATGATTTAATTTTAAACAGGGAGCCAAGTTTTCTGTTGACTGATTTTATTGTGCTGTTAATGTGGGAGTCAAAGCATAGGTTGCTGTCTATCTCTACTCTGAGGAGCCTGGTGGAGGGGTCAGGAGATATGTACCATTACTAGAGAAGACAGAGAAGCTGAGTGGAGAGGATTTTTGGGTGGGGGAGAAAAGTAACAGTTTGGTTTTCTTGGGGTTTAAGATTAAGCATCTATTTAAGAACCATTTTTCAACATTGTGGAAAGTCTGTTGGGTGACAGAGTACAGTTCAGAGGGGGATGAGGCAGAACAAATCAAAGTAGAATCATCAGCATATTGTATACAGATAGTAGAGGACAAACTAGTATGTAGATCATTAATGAAAATTGATAACAGAAGGGGGGCAAGTATCAATCCTTGGGGGACTCCAAGGGTAATAGGTAGGAGGTTGGATAAGCTGTTTTTCCAGCGCACTGCCTGTTGTCTGTTATGAAGATATGATTTGAACCATTTTATTGCACCAAAGTCAAGAGCAAAAGTTTTAAGTAAGTTTAACAGTATCTGGTGGTTAACCATATCAAAGGTTTTGGATAGGTCAATAAAGAGGGCAGAGGTAAGTATGTTATTGTTCTGGGTTTTGTTGATGCAGTCAGTAAAGGAAAGGAGGGCTGAGGTGGTGCTATGGTAAGGCCTGAAGCCATGTTGACAGTCAGCTAGTAGGTTGTTATTTAACAGGTGTTTAAGAAGTTGTTTTTGGATGCATTTCTCCATGATTTTAGCTAAGGGGGAGAGTAAGGCTATGGGACGATAGTTTGAGAGTTCTGTAGAGATTCCACCTTTATGCAGGGGAATGATATGTGAAATTTTCCAAAGTGAAGGAATGCAGCCTTCAGCAATGGTTCTGTTAATCAGAATGGAAATGGGATAGGCTAATGGACTGGCTGCAATTTTTAGATACTGAGCTGGTAGAAGGTCAGCAGAAGGAGAGGAGGTTTTAAGTTTGTGGAGAAGAGAACAGATACGTGAAGTGGGTACAGGTTGCAGTTGAAAAGTGGGAATGCAAGTGTTAGAGGAGGACCACTGAGAGGAGATATTCGGGGCTAGTTGGTTAGCTAGAGAATGGACAGTTTCAGCGAGGAAAGTATTGAAGGCATCAGCAGTTTGTTTTGGGTTGTTTTGAGAAGTGCCTAAGGGGCATGGGGTGTCATTGTGGCCAGGCTTTAGGAGAGAGTTTATGCCTGCCCAGAACTTTTGTGGATTTTGTTGGTTAGCTTGTTGTAAATGGCAGTAGTAGTTTCTTTTATCTAGTAGTACAGCTTTTTTAGTGGAGTTTCTTACTTGTCTAAAGTTAAGTTGGTCAGAGGGATCTTGAGTATTATGAAATTTGGTCCAGAGTTTATTTCAGGAGAATTTTACGCCTTGTATCTTTTGAGAACCAAGGGGCAGGTTTTGTGTTAATTCTAATAGATCTTAAGGGAGCATGAGACTCTAGGATAGAAAGGAACCTGGAGTTGAAATAAGCTACAGCATCATCCAGTGGCAGTTGTTTAAGAGGAGACCAGTTGCATGGATTTAGTTCTGTAAGGTAGCTTTCAGGGTTAAAGGTTTTATTTGATCTGACCATTTTGTATTTGGTTAGGGTAAGGGTAGTAGCTTTATGTCTGATTAGATAAGTAAGGACGTGGTCACTTAAATCATCAGGTAGTGCCCTTACTGTATACGTTTGGGAGTGACTATTTATTAGAATCCAGTCCAATATGCTTTCTTTGTTGTTAGTTTTGTTAGTTCTGGTTGGGACTTGAATAGTTTGTGAAAAACCATGAAGATTTAAGAGGGTGGGAGGGTCTGCAGAGGTGCAGGTTTTCCAGTCTATATTGACATCGCCTATGACTATGGTTTCTTGTGGGAATTGAGTCGAAAGTCAGCTAAGGATCTCTTCTAGGGAACTAATATTATTTCCAGGGGAAGGTAGGTGCAGATTATATGGATGGATTTGTGTGTTTTAAGTTGCAATTTGGAGATAAGGATTTCGGCATTACTTATAGAGCGAGGATTTTCATGTTTGATAGTAATTTGCATGCCTGTTTTGTAAAGAATAGCTATCCCACCACCCTTTTTGGCTATACAGTCTAGTCTGAAGATGTTGTAGCCAGGGGGGGTAATCTTATTGTCTCGGGTTGTAGGTTTGAGCCATGTTTCCGATAGGCAAAGGATGTCGAAAGCATGTGTGTCTAGTAGTGCATGGAGGTGAGTAATTTTATTATTTATGCTGCGGATGTTAAGTTGAACTATAGAGAGAGAGTTAGGGGGTTTGGAGGGTAAGTCATGGCAAGAGGGAGGGGAACAGAGGGGTTTTAGAGTAGCATTGTTGTTAGGACCAGGGTTGGGATGAATGTCACCTGCTAGAAGGGAGAGGAGTAGTCTTTTTATTAAGTCAGAGGATTTGGTGAGGAACTGTACGGATTTGTTGTTACCCTGATTAGAGTAGGAAATGTGGAACTTTCTGTGAAACTTTGCAAGAAGGTAGCATGGAGAAGAAATTGTGTTAGAGAATGGTTATTACGAACATGGGCAACTGTTGCTCTACACCAATAGTCCTCCCTGGTTAGATCTGACCACATACGAATCACTATAGAAATCCACATCTCACCCACACCCCCTACAAAGGTAT
Source organism: Protopterus annectens (assembly GCF_019279795.1). NCBI lineage: Eukaryota > Metazoa > Chordata > Ceratodontiformes > Protopteridae > Protopterus > Protopterus annectens. Next base: position 425,678,919 of record NC_056740.1, on the reverse strand, counting down.
CCACTAAGAAAAACTTCTCCAAAATCTTTGGACTCCTAAAAACAGAGGTGGCTAACTTCACAGCACTCATGCCAATGGAAAATAGATGCATGACTGCCAAATCATACACCAATGCACTGTACGAACATGTACATGAATGCATGGAACTAGCCATACCCAACAGAACCAAGATGCTCTCCTCCAAAAATAGGAAGCCAATCTGGTGGTCCCCTGCCATTAATAAACTCTACAACTGAAGGAAGAAACTACTACAGAAAAAGGTGAAGTCCCAAGACTGGAAAAATTTCCTTAATAGCCTCAGAAAAAAGTTGAGATCCCTCATCAAAACTTCCAAAGCCAGCTATGAAGGGCAGACACTAAAAAAACAGCCACAAAGCCTTCTATAGTTATATCAAGAATCTCCATGGCAATACCCAGAGTTGCTCTGAGTTACTGCACAATGGTACCTCCTATACTGAGCCAACAGATATTGCTAACATACTGGCTGACAGATTCAGTGCCAACTTTACTCCCCCCCCCCAGGACCAATCTCAATACCGGAAGAATGCCTGGCACCCAGTATTACTGCAGCAATGGTTAAAGCTGCATTGTCCAAGGCCATGAATAAAGCTTCCATGGGACCCACCAATATCCCTGGCTGTGTTCTACATAAATTACAAAGTGAACTAGCACCACATCTGTGTGCCTTGTTCACTCACAGCCTCACCTCAAGCTTTGTCCCTTCCAAATGGCACACTGCTACAGTCATCCCTCTCCATAAAGGAGGAGTAACTACAGACCCTCGTAATTATCGCCCCATTAGCCTGATGAGTCTGATATGTAAGGCTATGGAACACATCATCGTGGACCTAATTAACAAGGATATAGCGTATCTCCAAACTCTAGATCCCATGCAATTTGGTTTTGTGAAATGTAGATCATGCCTACTCAACCTGGTTGACTTCTTTGAGTCAGTCACCAGAGCTGTGGATGAGGGTAAGGCAGTTCATACAGCCTACCTTGATCTCACTGAGGCATTTGACACCATTCCACACTTAGGAATTATTGATAAACTCACCAAACTAGGCATCAACCTCTATATGGTTAGGTGGGTTGCAAACTGGCTCACAGAACCCACAGTGTGAAAGTAGCGGACTTCAAGTCAGACTGCCGACCAGTCACGAGTGGAGTCCCACAGGGATCAGTCCAGGGTCCTCCCTTGATTGGCATATACTTCTCAGAAGTCCAGGCCAACATGGAGGGACTCTAGCTGACCAAGTTCACAGATGACTGCAAGCTGGGAGCCATTATTAACTCCCCAAGTGATGCAGACATCCTACAGAAAGGCCTCATTGAGACCAATGACTGGTGTAGAAACCATGGCCTTAAGCTTATGCCAAAAAATGCATCGTCATCCCCTTTGGGAAAAATTCAGTTCCCACTAATTACCACATTGATGGAAGCCCACTGAAGGAGTTATAAGAGATTTGCGGACACAGGTTGACAGCAACTTCTCCTTCGACCACCACATTGCCACTGTGGTCAGAAAGTCCTTCTATGTGGCACATCTCATTACTAAGGGTTTTGCATCCAGGAAGAAAGAGGTCATTATTTCTCTCTACTCTTCCCTCATTAGACTAATCATAGAGTATAATGCCCCATTTGTCATGTACCTCACTAGACACCTGCAACAGCTGGAGTGGCGACAAAAGTACCTCACAAAGAGAATCCTAGGCCTTAAACACATCCTACACGGACAGACTCAAAAAACTCCAGCTATTCTCTGTCTCATATCATCTACTAAGAGGTGATCTCTGCTTGACTTACAAAGCCATGTCTGACCCAGCTCTGTTAGAAATGCTACAGCTAAAGAAATTCCAATCCCTGTGCACCACATGCTCCAGAGACCTCAACCTCATTACCACAATCAACAGAACATGCTGGAGGGACAGGTTCATAACTCAGAGACTGCCCATGCTCTGGAATAGACTTTCCATACATGTCAAGCAGAGCACCTCAATGGCCCTCTTCAAGAGAAATCTTGATGAGTGGATGGGAAATAGAAAGTTCACCCCGGGGATCACTCCAGTGGCTCTACTTGATAGAGTCACTGGGGACTGATGGGCAGCACAATGCCAGGGCAATTCTCTGGGCTAGGCTTGTAAAGGTTCCAGGGCCATTAGCTTACCAAGAGGATCAAAGGGCTCAAACAGATGCCATATGCTGCCCGGTTAAAGAAACTCCAGCTCTACTCAGTGGCATATCGCCTGCTCAGAGGCGATCTGTGCCTGACGTATAAAGCCATGTCCAACCCGGAATTAATGGACATGCTGCACCTCAGAAAATCCAAATCCCATCGAGCTATGCGCTCGAGAGACTTGAACCTCAGTTCTGAAATAAATAGGACATGCTGGAGGGACAGATTCATAACCCAGAGGCTCCCTTCACTCTGGAATAAAATCCCAGTCCAGGTTAGGCAGAGTCCCACATTGACTCTCTTCAAGAGGAATCTTGATGAGTGAATGGGAGATCGTAGGTTTACCCCGGCTATCACTTCTGTGTCACTGTTAGACAGAGGCACAGTATACTAACCTCAAAAAAAGGCATAGCAAAATTAATTTAAAATGGGTGGCGAAAGCCAAACACACTCTGGCTAGGCTTATAAATGCCCTAGGGCAGATAGCCTAGTATGAACCTATGAACCTAGATGTGGAACTTTCTGTGAAACTTTGCAAGAAGGTAGCATGAAGAAATTGTGTTAGAGAATGGTTATTACTAACATGGGCAACTGTTGCTCTACACCAATAGTCCTCCCTGGTTAGATCTGACCACAAACTAATCATTATAGAAATCCACATCTCACCCACACCCCCCATAAAGGTATCCACTATGAAAAACTTCTCCAAAGCTGACTTTGGACTTCTAAAAACAGAGGTGGCTAACTTCACAGCACCCATGCCAATGGAAAATAGATGCATGACTGCCAAATCATACACCAATGCACTGTACGAACATGTACATGAATGCATGGAACTAGCCATACCCAACAGAACCAAGATGCTCTCCTCCAAAAATAGGAAGCCAATCTGGTGGTCCCCTGCCATTAATAAACTCTACAACTGAAGGAAGAAACTACTACAGAAAAAGGTGAAGTCCCAAGACTGGAAAAATTTCCTTAATAGCCTCAGCAAAAAGTTGAGATCCCTCATCAAAACTTCCAAAGCCAGCTATGAAGGGCAGACACTAAAAAAAACAACCACAAAGCCTTCTATAGTTATATCAAGAATCTCCATGGCAATACCCAGATTTGCTCTGAGTTACTGCACAATGGTACCTCCTATACTGAGCCAACAGATATTGCTAACATACTGGCTGACAGATTCAGTGCCAACTTTACTCACCACCCCCCCCCCCCCCAAGGACCAATCTCAATACCGGAAGAATGTCTGGCACTCAGTATTACTGCAGCAATGGTTAAAGCTGCATTGTCCAAGGCCATGAATAAAGCTTCCATAGGACCCACCAATATCCCTGGCTGTGTTCTACATAAATTACAAAGTGAACTAGCACCACATCTGTGTGCCTTGTTCACTCACAGCCTCACCTCAAGCTTTGTCCCTTCCAAATGGCACACTGCTACAGTCATCCCTCTCCATAAAGGAGGAGTGACTACAGACCCTCGTAATTATTGCCCCATTAGCCTGATGAGTCTGATATGTAAAGCTATGGAACACATCATCGTGGACCTAATTAACAAGGATATAGTGTATCTCCAAACTCTAGATCCCATGCAATTTGGTTTTGTGAAATGTAGATCATGCCTACTCAACCTGGTTGACTTCTTTGAGTCAATCACCAGAGCTGTGGATGAGGGTAAGGCAGTTCATACAGCCTACCTTGATCTCACTGAGGCCTTTGACACCATTCCACACTTAGGAATTATTGATAAACTCACCAAACTAGGCATCAACCTCTATATGGTTAGGTGGGTTGCAAACTGGCTCACAGAACCCACAGTGTAAAAGTAGCAGACTCCAAGTCAGACTGCCGACCAGTCACGAGTGGAGTCCCACAGGGATCAGTCCTGGGTCCTCCCTTGATTGGCATCTACTTCTCAGAAGTCCAGGCCAACATGGAGGGACTCTAGCTGACCAAGTTGACAGATGACTGCAAGCTGGGAGCCATTATTAACTCCCCAAGTGATGCAGACATCCTACAGAAAGGCATCATTGAGACCAATGACTGGTGTAGTAACCATGGCCTTAAGCTTATGCCAAAAAATGCATCGTCATCCCCTTTGGGAAAAATTGTTCCCACTAATTACCACATTGATGGAAGCCCACTGAAGGAGTTATAAGAGATTTGGGGACACAGGTTGACAGCAACTTCTCCTTCGACCACCACATTGCCACTGTGGTCAGAAAGTCCTTCTATGTGGCACATCTCATTGCTAAGGGTTTTGCATCCAGGAAGAAAGAGGTCATCATTTCTCTCTACTCTTCCCTCATTAGACTAATCATAGAGTATAATGCCCCATTTGTCATGTACCTCACTAGACACCTGCATCAGCTGGAGTGGCGACAAAAGTACCTCACAAAGAGAATCCTGGGCCTTAAACACGTCCTACATGGACAGACTCAAAAAACTCCAGCTATTCTCTGTCTCATATCATCTACTAAGAGGCGCTCTCTGCTTGACTTACAAAGCCATGTCTGACCCAGCTCTGTTAGAAATGCTACAGCTAAAGAAATTCCAATCCCTGTGCACCACACACTCCAGAGACCTCAACCTCATTACCACAATCAACAGAACATCCTGGAGGGACAGGTTCATAACTCAGAGACTGCCCATGCTCTGGAATAGACTTTCCATACATGTCAAGCAGAGCACCTCACTGGCCCTCTTCAAGAGAAATATTGATGAGTGCATGGGAAATAGAAAGTTCACTCCGGGGATCACTCCAGTGGCTCTACTTGATAGAGTCACTGGGGACTGATGGGCAGCACAATGCCAGGGCAATTCTATGGGCTAGGCTTGTAAAGGTTCCAGGGCCATTAGCTTAGTACACACCTGTGGACCTACATATCATTAAGAAGTAATTGAAATTACTTAGAGGGGCTGACAAATGTTAAAGTATTGCAGAATAATGGGAATCTCACAGAAGAAGAGGATGAGTAAATGCAGAGTGTTAAAGAAAAAATAAGGGAGTATTTGAATAATATGCATGAGTTTAGAAAGATTGTAGTTAAGCAGCTATTTTTTGATAACAACTCCAGAGCACAAAAACCTTTAGCATAACGACTTGTGCAACAGAACATGGAAAAGGTTGTCATCAGACTTAGGGAACTTGTAACAAGAAAAATAACCCGGATTTAGAGATACTCCAGAAATGTTATGATAATTTGTATAAAGCAGAGAATGTGCAAAGCAAGTAAGAATATAAATGGAAATAATTATTGCGGACTTAATTATGCTAAGGTTAGAAGCAGACAAAGCTCGACAACTAACAGTTAAGATAGGGGGTAATGAGTTAAAACACTGATATATAATCAATCGTCAGGAGAGTCTCCAGGAACAGATATTATTTCTGTGAAAGTTTGGAAATTAAGAATGAAAAAAATGATAAAGATCTGGAAGATTTGTTAACAGTATTTTAAAAGGTGGGGAAGCACTGACAACATCTTAAAAGAAAGATGTGGGGACTGTGTCACCTAAAGATGGCAATGACCCTTCAGACCAAACTTCATATAGACCCATTTCAATTTTAAATCACAATTATAAAGTGTTTATGTCTATACTAGCTAAAAGAATGGCAAATGTGTTGCAAAAATTGATAGATGTGGATCAGTGTAGTCTTATGGAGGGGTGGACAAACATTAATAAAACAATGATGATCCAGATGGAAACAGAATGTAAGAAAATACTTCTTTTGTTGGTGGGTCTTGATGCAGAGATAGCAACTGACAGAGTAAGCTGGGATTTTATGAGTAGGGCATTGAAAGCATTTGCATTCCCTGATACAACAATAAGGTTAATTCGAAGGATATGTGAAGGCTTGAAGATAGGAATTAAAGTGAGGGTTCCTTTCACATAAGCTGTGTTTGAACAGATGAACCAGGCTGGGGTGCCCTCTTTCCTCGTTGTTATTTGCTTTATATTCAGAGCCATCAGCAAAGAAACATAAGAGACTCAGCAATACAAGTGTATAATTGTAGGGTAATCAAGAAAAGGAGGCTTTATTTGCAGATGATATTATTTTGTACCTGATAAATCCAAAAAAGGATGTCTCAGTGTTATGGAACATTTTGAGACAGCTTTGAGTCTTTTTGGGTTATTAAATTATTGAAGATGAAACAAAATTAGGAAAAAAATTCAAACAGTGTTTGACCATGCAGCCAAAGGAAGACCAATAAAAAAATCAGCTCAAGTAGCATCGGTCACTTCAGAACCACCAGTACAGTAAACCAAACACTCGACCAAATTCTCACGTGTAAAATCAAGTGTAAATAGTCCAAAGTTGTAAGCCCTTCCAGTAAATATTAAAGGAGCAGTATCACAGTTATAAAACAAGTCAACAGATTCCAAAAATGTGAAAATCCATTTAATGTGAAATAAAAACACTCCACTCGATAAAAATTAATCTAATACATGAACAGATTCCAAAAATGTGAAAATCCGTTTAATGTGAAATAAAAACACTCCACTCAATAAAAAATAATCTAATACATGACAGTTAAGCGCATTCATCCCTGCTCTTGGGACTTCTTCAAAACCATTGCGTAAGAAAAATTCAGTCCTTATATAACAAGATTATACCGATCATGTGATGTCATAAAAGTTAATAACTTGATTAGTTGTTAAAATGCTTTTCATCCAAGGTAGTCAAAAAGTCTAGTAATAATTATCTAAAAATGTAATCTTTTATATATAGAAACTATTAAAAGTAATACTGCATTAAAATAATAGTTTAAATAAACAAAAAATTACAATAAGTTCATACACTTTTAAAATTCCACTTTTGCTTTAAATTTGAGTACTGTAGAAATAGAAATGTGTTCATTTAACCCTGGTTACTTGGCGGCCTTTAGCCTCAATTGCCATGTTAATTCCCTAAGTTCTAATTTATTTTCCCCAAAACCTCCCAATGGGTCTTTGGGGACTACTTCCAAAATGCCAAAACTGAATTTACCAAAGTTAGACCAAGTTAAGGAATGTTTACACAGTGCATTATTAGTGTCATCCTTAGTGATAGCGTAGTTATGCTCATAAATCCCAGTTTGGAACTGTCTTTCTAGTTGTCCTGTGTAGAACCCATTCCGTTGGTTTTGCAGAAGAGGTTTAGATCCCTAGAATGAGTATTTCTGATGCCATTTGACTTGCTGATGTGCAGCAAATCCAACAGTAATGGGATGGAGGATGCTTTGTATGCCGGACACTGGTCATATCTTAGCAATCCGTAGGACACTGAGTATAGTTACAAGAATAATAATGAATAATAATAATAATAATAATCACAAGAATAATGGAAGAAAACATCATGAAGATTGTGTGACAACTGTCTTAGACTAGTACTCACAGTTGGACTGGTTGAACTGCAGCTTTTCAAAACCCACACCACCCTTTGCCTCTGCATATACTTAGCATTTATTTTCAGTGTATCCTTATGAATCTAGCATTTCCCAATGCCTTCTAAAAGGCTCACAATTTTGCCTATAATGAAATTAAGTAATTCCTGCTATTCTGAGAAATGCAGCCATGTTCACTCTCTTATTCAGCAAAGGTCTGTAAAAGACTGTGTGGCCAATGTCTGGACAACATGGTCAGGCATGGTCTTCACTTGGAAAAAGTGCAAATTCAATGGCAGCATCATTACTGCTGCCTTGAATTTCCATCCGAATGTTACATTTTACGGTAAGAATCCATGATGAATACCACCTTTGTGGGTATCACAATGACTTTTGACATGGACGGGTATCACACTGGCTTTTGGCATGGGCAGCAGTGAATTACTAAACTCCAAGTGTATGGCTTGGTCTTTATTGAAGGATATTCCTGCCTGACTTGATAGTTCATAGGTAGTTACTAGACGTAATCTAGGAGACCACTGAGAGCTGTGCACAAATTCCATAGAGCACCGTCTGGTTAAGTGACTTGCTGAAGGTCATACAGTAGGCAAATGGATGTGGAGTTAAACTCTGGACAACAGGAAGCAGTTTGTTAACAGATAATCATCTATGCTAACTGCCAGCTGTCTACATGGCCTTTCTCAATTGTTATTTAAGGCACATTCTTGGAATTAGCTAAAGTGCCACTTGACATCCCCATAAAAGTTACTTCTAGGGCCTCTCCTGTTCTCTGCTTTATAAGTGTACTACTCCTGGAATCTTCATATCTCTTTGTCTGGACAACACTCTCATTTTAAAAGAAGAGAGCAATTTATAACACCTATGCCCCATTTGAAAGAGTTATTGCAAGTTTGTTACCAAATGTTTCAAACATGTTGCAATGAATACAAATTAATGAAAACATTGAATTTCTGGACTACACTAGGATGGGATATTTGTTCTGAAAATAAGATTTCTGTGACTAGTAGACAGATGCAGCCTATAAATGGTTCACCAGTACTATGCCCAAGCCTAAATATACCCCTTAAATAAGAGCAGAGTATCAAAACTTGTCAGATAGTGAAGCATGACTTGGCTTGAAAAGACCCCCTTGGCTGGTTAGTCACCTGTAATTTCTGTGGTAATCACCTACAAACCTATAAAGAAGGTTTGTTACTTTAAATGTACTATATCTGGTTTGACTCTTTATGTAAATACAGATGCTGCTTTGATAAAGTAATATATATTATTAAGATGCAAGTAATATAATGCCACATAATTGCATATAACTGTAACGTGTGTATATATTTAAGATGCTAACACCTTTGGTCTCATTCTGGGACAGGAAACTGATATCCTAGTAGTAGATACAAAAACAGGGACTACATTTCCAGGAGGACATATTAATGAAGACAGGCACAGGACAATCAACTTGCACTAGGAATTATATGAAGGAGAGGAAAACTAGAAGGAGGTTTGTGAATTGGAAGCTCTGAGAGGAGATCTAGTGCTGATACCAGAGTTCACATTGAATATCTGAAGAAAGACAATTTGCAGGATTACCCCAAGGCTGGCAGAAGGTGCCTACACTTAACTGGTATAAGTAAAAGTGCAAAGGACTTATCCTGTAGAGGGAAAAGCGTGAATTATTTTATCTAGATAATGACCTGTGATAAAACTGTGAGTATTGCTTATTACACTGCAGAGTCTGTCAGCTTTCAAAAACTGTATTTTTGTTTATTCCTTAGACCAAGGACAACCACAAGGCATTCTTTAGCTATGTCCACAACCTCAAAGGCAATACACAATTGTGTGCAGAACTCATTGTAAATGGAGCCATCTAGACTGAGACAGAAGATATAGCAAACCTACTGGCCAATAAATTTAGCTCCAGCTTTACCCCTCTCTTCCCTTCAACCTTCCCTCAGGAAATACCATCAAATATAACTCCCCCTGCTATCACTGGGGAACAGGTCCTTACTGCTCTCTCTAAGGCCAAGAACACTGCATCAGTGGGCCCAGACAATATCCCAGGATGTCTTCTAAATAACATGAAACATGACATATCAGGGCCTCTGGAATTGCTAATTAACTATAGCCTCCAAATAGGCTTCCTGCCTCATGAATGGAGAACAGCAACAGTCATCCCTCTGCACAAAGGTGGGCCATCTACAGACCTTGGAAAATATAGACCCATAAGTCTCACTAGTCTTATACATAAAGCCATGGAAAGAATTATTATGGAAATAATCGATAGTGATATAATAAACCTCCATACACTGGACCCAACCCAGTTTGGTTTTGTCAAGGGCAGATCATGCCTACTCAACCTGATCGACGTCTTTGAGAAGGTTACCAAAGCAATGGAGGAGGGCAAAGTGGTTCACACTACCTACCTTCAGCTGGCCAAAACATTTGGCACAATACCCCACTCAGGCATTGTTGACAAACTCAAGAGGTTAGGTGCAAACTCATATGTCACCTGGTGGACAGCCAACTGGCTCACAGACAGGACCCAGGAAGTTAGAATTAGGTGTCCACATCTACAAAGAGGCCATTCCCAAGTGGAGTCCCTTGGAGATCAGTCCTTGGACCACTCCTTTTTGGTATTTACTTTTCTGAAGTCAAGGCCAATGTCAATGGTCTCTGGCTGACTAAATTTGCAGATGCCTGCAAATTAGGAGCTGTCATTGAATCTCACACTGATACAAATGTTCTCCAGGAGGGGCTGACACAGACAAACAATTGGTTTCAGAGCCATGGACTAAAACTAAATGCCAGGAAATGCATATTAGTATCCTTCGGGAAGTCACCCACCCCTGATAATTATCATATTGACACACTCCTTAAAGCTGACCCAGTAGTCAGGGACATAGGGACACACATAGATAGTAATCTAGCCTTTGACCACCACGTGTCTGTAGTAGTGAGGAAATCATTCTATGTTGAACAACTTATAAAGAAAGGTATGTAATCTAAGTCCAAGGAAGTCATTGTTCCACTGTATTCAGCATTCATCAGACCTATCATTGAGTACAATGCCCCCTTTTGTATGTACCTAACCAAGCATATCCAACAACTGGAACATCCACAGAGGATCCTCACTAAAAGAATACAGGGCTTAAGTAAAATGTCCTATACAGATCACCTAAAGGCTCTATCCCTGTATTCTGTCTCCTACAGACTTTGGAAGGGAGATCTATGCCTGACATGCAGGGCATTGTCAGACCCCACTGTGATGGACCTCCTGCATATCCACAAAACAAACAGCACCAGAATTACCCGTTCTAAGGACTTGAACCTTGCCTGTGATATACCTCCTGCTAGAGAAACAGGTATGTATCCCAGAAATTAGCAATAGCAAACCTACTGGCCAATAAATTTAGCTCCAGCTAACATTCTGCCCCTGCACAAAGGTGGCACAATTCTGACATCTCAAATTTCTGGCCAATAGCCATTCTCTCTCCCATCTTTAAAATACTTGAAAAATGTGTCCACACCCAACTAATCAACCACTTAATCAACACCCAACTAATCACCCTTACCCAACATGGCTTTAGACCAGGCCATAGCACAAATACAGCCCTCATCTCCTTTTTGGATACAGTAACTCGAGCATGTGATTCAGGTCTGATCGTCTCTTCACTCTTCCTTGACCTTTCAAAGGCATTTGATACAATGTCTCACCCCATTTTACTCTCTAAACGTAATAACCTAGGTGTCTCACCCCCAACCCTAAATTGGTTCTCTAGCTACCTTTCTGACAGATACCAATCAACCAAATGGCAGCAATCCTCTTCCACCTTCTTAAAAATCTTCACAGGTGTCCACCAAGGCTCAATATTGGGCCCCCTACTATTCAACCTATTCATCAACAATTTCCATGAGTCATTAATACAGGCTGACATAATACAATATGTAGATAACTCAACAATTATCTGCACTGCAAAAACCCCTTCTGACCTTCAACTACTAACCCCAAATGCCTTCACTTCCACCGAAAAATGGATGTCAAATAATCACCACACTCTCAGCCCAAACAAGACCAAGCTGATTCTATTCACTCCCAAAAAAACACCCCTGAACAGGGCTGAATTCTCTATCCTCTCCCAAAATAATATCTCCATAGAAGTTGTCCCCAGTACTAAACTATTAGGAGTCACTATCGATGAAACCCTAACTTTTGAACCCCACATACTCAATAACATCAAAAAGACACACCAGAAACTAGGTACCCTCTACAGACATAGCTATTACCTAAATAACAATGCCAAAAGAACCCTAGCCTCTGCCTTCCTACTTCCATCCCTCCTGTATGGTGCCACCATCCTCACTAATAAACACTCTTCACGAAAAAACAAACTTGATGTATGCTACAATAAAATTGCTAGATTTGCAACAAATGCTAGATCCTCATCACATCACTGTTCCCCACTGCAACAACTAAACTGGCTTGAACTTCCACTCTATCTCAACTACCTCCACTTAATTACTGCACATAAAATAATATATAAACCAACAGCTTGTCCAGTTCTCTCCTCTATATTAACTCTGTACCATCCAAACAGACACCTTAGATCTGAAAACAAAATTCTACTTAAAGTCAATAAAACTCATCTTCCAGCTGGCCAAACGCTTTACTCCTTCACTACCTCCAAACTTTGGAATAACCTCCCAACCTCAATAACCTCCATCTCATACCCTGCTCTCTTTAAAAAATCCCTCGGACAACACCTCTCTACCTGCTGGTTATGCCCATGCCAAAAATAACTCTTCTTCTCACTACTCCCACTCTCTGGGGCTACAGGTATGCACTCTTAGCAGGTCTGCAGCCATACCTATGACAGTTACTACACTGCCTAGACAGACCACTCTCTGGGGCTACAGGTATGCACTCTTAGCAGGTCTGCAGCCATACCTATGACTGTTACTGCGCAGCCTAGACAGACCCCTCTCTGGGGCTACAGGTATGCACTCTTAGCAGGTCTGCAGCCATACCTATGACTGTTACTACACTGCCTAGACAGACCACTCTCTGGGGCTACAGGTATGCACTCTTAGCAGGTCTGCAGCCATACCTATGACTGTTACTGTGCAGCCTAGACAGACCACTCTCTGGGGCTACAGGTATGCACTCTTAGCAGGTCTGCAGCCATACCTATGACTGTTACTACACTGCCTAGACAGACCACTCTCTGGGGCTACAGGTATGCACTCTTAGCAGGTCTGCAGCCATACCTATGTCTGTTACTACACTGCCTAGACAGACCACTCTCTGGGGCTACAGGTATGCACTTTTAGCAGGTGTGCAGCCATACCTATGACTGTTACTACATTGCCTACACAGATTTAAATTGTTTGTTTGTGTCTTTCGGCTTTTCCTGGTTAGGGGTCGCCACAGCGAAACTCCGGTCCGCTAATGTTTGGCAGTTGATTTTTATGTACCGGCTTGCCAGGCCTGACGCACAACCTTCAACGAAGGTATGCTCATTCACGCATGTCTCCACGCAGAAGACGCTCTAGCTGAGAATCGAACCAGACAGTGTCTTACTGTGAGGCGACAACGCTACCGCAGCACCACCACCATGGGTATGCATGTAAATAATTGTATACAATGTTACGGTTTATTCTGCCTCCCAACCAGTAATGTCTATGGCATCTATATGACCAAAGGTACATGCTAATATCATTAATGGACTACCATAAAAATGCAATGGAATTGCAAAAAAACTGTAAATAGTGCTACATTTTTTGATATTTGTATTTTTGATATTTGTATTTCTGTAATGTTGACTTTTATGTGGAGCTTTTCTCCCCGGGCCTCCACTGAAAATGGGCTCACCTAGGCCCAGTGGACTTTCCCAGTAAACAAATGCAATAAATAAATAAATAAATTACCTGTCTCTGAAACAGGCTCCCTATCGATGTAAAGCAGAATTCCTGCTTAACCCAATTCAAATGCAGCTTGGATTATTGGATGGAGAACAGGAAATTCATCCCTGGTTTGGCACCTATGTCTCTAATGGACACAGGCAATTTGTAAATGGTTCATCTCCCAAGCCCCTGCTTACACTTATCAAGGGTATAAGAACTTGTCAGAGATTTGGGATGCATGGCTAGGCTTAAAAAGGCCCTTGTGGTCATTAGCCTAGTAAACACCTATGAACTTCTTTGCAATCCTGAAGTGTGCAGTTTCCTTTCACTGAATTTATGTCAAAGCCTACACTGACAATATTTTCTGTTTTTGCCACTCTAACACCTTGGAAGAAGGATATTTTGGCTTAATTTCTTTACGTAACCTTCATTAAACTTGAAAAGATGTTTTTTGGATTTTGTGACTGACTTTATTTGTAAAACTATATAGACATGCTACAATATATTTATGTGTGTGGGGTGGTGTATATGTGCGTTCGTGTGATATTTATATACATATATATATATATATATATATATATATGTGTGTGTGTGTGTGTGTGTGTGTGTGTGTGTGTGTGTGTATTTAAAGAGAGAGAGAAAGAAAGAAAGAGAAACATCTATACCTGTACATACATACATGCATACATATTAGTTTGGCTTTCTATGCAGTTAGCAACATAAATGTAAACCTTATAAAGGTGGCAAAATGCAATACTGGGTCTCATTTCACTATTCATATTTTTAATACCTAATGTTACATGGTGCCAGAGATAACTCTAAATACGTTGTTTCTTCTTTGGTTTGAGACAAGGAGCAGTTACAACTTTGATGAAATCTTTCCCTGCAGTGTATTGTGCATGAAAAATGGAAATTGTGGATTCAGAAATTCAGTTTATTCCTGATTGTGAGTAGTATAACTGCAAAGCATAAAGATGTACAGTGTGCTAAGTTTATAACTGTCATGGAGAAGAAGCCCTGACAGTTTCTAATATACCTGGGTTTCAAAAGGAAGGGAGGGAGGGGGGGAGATAGAGAGTATCGGCATGATGAGACAGAAGTTTAAATGTTATTCTGAGTTGAGGGAAAATTGCCATATGGCTGCATTTTGTTCTTCATAAAAGTCAAAAAGTTCCACAGAAAGTATAGGTGGTTATGTTACCAATTTAAAGAACTGATCGAATCATTGAATTTGTTGAGATCTGTTGTTCTGTTTTTCAGCCAATTCTCAGTTATCAGCATAAAGCCAACCACAAAAACAGTTGGCACTCTATGTCTGCTCTTCTTAACCCTGGTACAAATAGAGATCACACCCCATCACCTGATACCCCTCCATCACAATTAGCCCAAAACTTTAAAAAGCACTTCATGAAATCAATAGTAGACCTACTAAGTAACACCCCTAACACTGGATCCCCCCACCCTACATTCTATTTATACACCAATCCTATCCTATCAACTACCTCTAACCCTTTCATTACTAACCCCCTACTCAACAAAATGTCATACAAACCCCATTCTCATTTCAGGCCATACTCACAGACACCACAAAGAAACTGCAACAAAAACAAAAACCTACTCCACCTCAGCTGATAATCTTCCACCACACTATCTCAGACTGGCTGCCAACTCAATTACCCATCCAGTCAGTATCATTTTAAATAGGTCTTTATCTGAATCAGAAGAACCAACCACATGGAAACAATCTTACATCATCCCCATCCACAAAGGAGGCAACTGTAATGAACCAACCAGCTTCTGTCCTACATCCATCTTGTCCTCCATATCCAAAATTCTCAAGAGAGGTATCCATTAGCAGGTAATGCAATACCTATTACAAAAGAACCTTTTAACCCAAACCTAATATGGTTTCTGACCCAGCCACAGCACATCTACAGCCCTATTACCCTTTACAAGCACCATGAACAAGGCCAGAGATGCACAATCCTATACAGTCTCAGTATTCCTTGACCACTCTAAGGCCTTTGACCCAGTCTCTCACCCCCTGCTAGTGAACACACTGTCTAACTTTGGCTTTTCACAAAACACAGTAAAATAATTTCAGAGCTACCTCAAGGATTTTTAGCAAGAAGTGAAATGGTCCAACAAACTCTCACCATTTCTCCACAACCCTACTGTAGTCCCTCAAGGCTCCATTCTTGGACACATACTATTCAACATTTTCACAAACAACCTTCACACTGCCTCTCACCCTGGGACCGTCATTTAATATGCTGATGATTTCACCACAATCGTTTTACCTCTCAGTCACTACCAGAATTGCTTTCAAAAACTCAGCAGTCCTTCACTGCAGTTGAATTCTGGATAAAAAATGCCCAACTCTTTCTTAATCCAAATAAGTCTAAACTACTACTATTTCACCTCAAAACACCTCCTCTGTCACCGATCATTTCAACATCTTTGCATCTGACAACACTGTCATAGAAATAGGGCAGAAAACCAAACTTCTAGGATAAATCATTGACAATAGACTTTCCTTCGACCTCCATATACAGCAAAATATAAAGAAAACTCATCAAAAACTGGGACATATAGAAACAAACATTTCTTAGTTACAGCAACTAAAGCTACCCTAGCAAAAACCTGTTTACTCCCCTCCCTTTTTACGATGCCGCTATCCTAACTAATACAGTTCTAGGCACAACAAAGATATGAGCAACAGCAGCCAAGGACAGCAAATAGGTTGAACCTCATATTTAATAAATATGAAAGCTCCACAGTCACACGTTTTCATCTTAAGTTAACAGACTTCATCAGATAAAATATTACCCACAATCTAAGTTTAAATACATTTGCAAAACCATTGCACCCAATCATTGCACAGTATTATTAATGATAAGTACCCTTAACCCTTAATTATCCTAAGCACATATTAAAATTTTGTAAAACATAGCCTAACAAGTTTTATTACAAGATCCCTTTGACATATAATATTTAAAAAAAATATATTTAGAATATGTAAAATTCTTCATAAAACTATATTTATAAAAATAAAAAATATAGATGAGAATTATAGAAAACATACTATGCTGAACTTTGTGAACCATAAATAATATAGTATAAAGCTCTATCTAGTGGCTTTGTACAAAATTACACTTATTGTTGAAATTATTTAAAACCTCAAAATTTCACAAGGCTGACATCTTTCTTAAAGTAATATATATATATATATATATATATATATATATATATATATATATATATATATATAAATCACCAGCAAGAAGAAAAAAATCTAAAATAATCTTCCTCAATTCAGCTCATAGTCTTAACACACTTCAGGGATAACCTTGTAGTTTAACCACTCTCAATTTCAGTACAGGGGCTATGCTGATATTTCCATTAAGCCCAGGGAAACTATTAGCCTCAAGGCTGATTTGCCAGAATAACTCCTTATATTCAAGTCTTATTTCCAGGGTCTGCCCCTTAAGTCCACATTCACCTTCTCAATAACAACAAATGAAAACATAGACCCCATGCAAACTTTAGTATGCTTAAATAGTGCACTTTATTCATTTTGAGGGCTAATATCATAGTAGTGCTTATAAATATGCCTTCTTAATTTGTGTTCAGTTTTGCCAATGTAAAATGCCCCACATAAATCACACATAGCCAAATATATTACCCCTCAGGTATTGCAATTATTATAAGCCTTACCTATTATTTCTTTATTCCTGCTAGGGATAAACACCTTTTCACAGTTCATAATGTAGGGACATTGAGAACATGCACCACATTTGTAAGTGCCAACACATTTCTTGTTAATGACACCACTAGCACAGTTACCATATTCCAACAATTCCTTTATGTTGTGACCTTTTCCATAAATAATTTTTAATGGCTCAGACTTTATAATAGTCAAGTCCATCAGCTCAGTAAACTTTTCCCATTCCCTCTGAATAACATCTTTGACCAGTCTAGTATCCCCACTGAATTCCATAATAAATGCCCGAT
The DNA here is from genome assembly GCF_019279795.1 of Protopterus annectens. Lineage (NCBI taxonomy): Eukaryota > Metazoa > Chordata > Ceratodontiformes > Protopteridae > Protopterus > Protopterus annectens. The sequence goes on along the minus strand of NC_056740.1, from coordinate 425,661,448 downwards.
CATATCTATTCTCATTCTCAATCTTTTCAAAATGTTTGTCTATGACACTTTTCCCCAAAAGTGGAAAACATCTATTTGTCCTTTTTTCTTTAACTTCTCTCCATATCCTATGTATCATATCTATAGGGTAACCTTTTTCCAAAAATAAACCTTCTAATCTTTCACATTTTGTTTGGAAATCTTCATCATTAGATGTCATCCTGCTTCCGTGAATATACTGTCCTTTAACAATACTTTTTTTCTGAAAAGCCAGGTGTGCACTTCTATAGTGTAAATAAGAGTTTGCAAAGGTTTCTGTCCTGTAAACTGTTGCTCTTTATCATAAATCAGATTTGTATATAGTCACGTCTAAGTAGTTAATTTTATCGCTATGCTATATGTGACTCTTAAAAATTCAGTGGTGTTTTCCATATAGCTCATAAATTCTTTTAACCTACTTTTGATGTCAGTCCAAAAAATAACTATGTCATTTAAAAATCTTCTGTACAAGGACCAACATATGTTATATTCCGAGTTTAGAATAAATCTTTTCTCCCAAGTTGCTAATACAATATTTGTGTAAGTTGGGGCACAGTTAGCTCCTATCGCAGCCCCCTTTATTTGTTGGAAAAACTCACTACCAAAGAATATATAGTTATTCTTTAATACTAGTTCCATTAATAGTAGGAAAAGTGGAATTCATCTTGTTTACCTTTCCCTTCCTCAAACCAGTGTAATCCTTTCCCATGCGGAATCACTGAAAACAAATATTTTATGCCTATAGTACCAAAAGCACTTTTTCATTATATTGTTTAGTTGTTATACTCAAAAGGAATTCCCATGAATCCTTTAATATTTAATTTTCAGTTCCCCATATCCATTTTAGTTTGCTATCCAGCTATTTAGCTAAGGGGCTGTCTTTGACCCTTCAGCTGATACAATTGATTGTAAGAGGAGATTTTTCGTGTCCTTGTGAACTTTGGTGATACTGAAAATAGTGGGTATTTTAGGTCTATCATTCTTCATATACTTATAAGTATCTAAATCGATCACCCCTTCCATAAAGAGATCACTTTATCTTTTTGTATGCTATGTTGATCTCGTTTCTCGAGACCCTAATATAAGTATTGGTAACCCCTAAAATGTCCAACATTTTTGCCTCATATATTACTACTCCCTTTCCCTTGTTTGGTTTCATCACTTTTGCTTTGTTATTGTTCCTAAAATAATCCAGAAACTACTTCTCTCTCTTAGTAAGGTTGAAACCACTTTAGTTTTTCGGTAATTCCTTTCTTAGTTGTTTTTCCACTACCCGCTCAAAAGTCATCAATTGTGGGTGTAAAGGGGGATTTAAAACACTTTTCCTTCTTAATTTATTATTATTCCTGGTTTTGTCATTTCCCCCAAAAACTATTTCCAAGTTTACCTTCATCGTAAACATTTTAAGATCCATAATAAGTTTCGCTAAGTCACATTTCTTATTGGATATGAATTTAAATCCTTTTGAAAAAAAAGTTAAACTGTTCCTTCATCAACTCAACATTACTGTAATTAAAAAAGTGGTAATTGTTCATAGTCTACCTACAGTCTTCCCTGATAATTTGTCAGAACTTTCTTTTAGTTCCTTCCTCTACCTTGTGTTCCCCCCTACACTCCCCTCCTATAGTAAAAATCCTGATTCTACTGGGGGGGGGGGGTTTACTCATAATTCTTTCTGATATACAGAGTAGGGGATATTCAATGGGGTCATTAATGTTGGGCACATTTTCTCTCCTTCCATCATTATAATTAAAATTGTTGTTACCATTAGAATTGTCATTCTGTTTGCTTGTTGGGTCTACCAGTTCACTTCTGCTATCTCCCCTATCTTTTCTTGTCCCTTTAGGCATAGACTAGCTCCTGTTTTCCTTGTATTCTAAAATGTCCCTTTGACAGTTCTTTTTTTTTAATATTTAAAACACATTTCTCATCTACTCTATTTCTTATTGGGCGATATTTCTCCTTTTCTGCATCAGCAGTGAATAGTAAATCATTCACAACCTTTTTGTTAATGTCCTGTATGTCTAGGTGAAGGTTAACCAACAGTTTCTCATTTTGTCGAATAATCACCCTAACATCTAGCCCACATCTGTAAAAAAATTTTGAGCAATTCCTTGTGGTATTCAGACCCTGTATTAACATTATTTGGGTATTTAAACATCCTTAACCTGTTTTTATTGGGTCATTTTTTGCCAAACATATGGCATATAATCAAATACTTCATAATATAAACCTGCAGTGATAAAATTGAGAGCACTGTGATTTATTTACTGTTCTGAGCTATTTTCAAAGAGTTCACCAAATTCAAAGTGATTCTGTACTGTAACCGATAGTGCACGCCTCAGTGCGTTTTGCAGCATCTATGGGGATCAGAGATAAGTGGGAGCTGAACAAGACGGAGCTGTGATTTAGAGACAGATCGAGTCTGCTGAATAACAGAATGTGGTTCTTAATGGAGCAAAGCAAGATAAAATTGTGTAAATACATAAGATATTAAAAAGCTATAAAAAGACAAAACTGTTTCCTACAACCTAGAAAATAATTTTTGATATACTAGGAGTGAAGCATTTTTCTTTGCTCAATGATAATCCAAAATGTAGCAAACTAAGTTTGATGCTGACAGTTCTAAGCTGTGTACTTTTAATTTACACATGGAAAGAAGCACATTTCTTGCACTTCCATTTGGCATTTTTTCCGTACCCATATGTTTCATACAGCTGTTTTTGCACATTATCAAAGGGCTTGAAATTACTGTTAATATTATTGATGATGTACTGATATGAGGTCAGACAAGAGAAGAACATGAAAACACATTGACTTCCTGTACAGCCGACAAAAGAACATGAAAACATATTGATATCCTGGGCAGCCTTGCGATGAAAACATAATTGTAAAATCAGAGTTATAAAACTCAGATACGTGTCATATTTTAGCTTCAGAAGGTGTAACACCAGGTCTTTGAGAAAATCAGCAGTAGTACAGATTTCTCCTGTGCAGGGAGAAACAAGCTATCATGAGACATTTTTGGTATAATGTAGTTTATTCTGAATATGTAAGAAATAAATATACCATTACATAAAATTATTGGAATAAGATGCAGAATGGTAGCACAGAACAGAACAAGAACATCATTATTATCATCATCCTCAATTCCCTTTTTCTCATTCTTCTACATGGGGTCAGGGTATCATGTTACCTGCTGCCGGGGTATTATATTAACTGCTGCCATCTCTCTTGATTTAATGACACACTCCTGCCTTCTTCAACACTCAAGCCTGACTGTCACAGATCCTCTCTCACACAGTCCAACCATCTCTTTGCTGGATGCCCTCATTTTCTCTTACCTTCCTCTTGTCCACCTCAAATCTTCTTCATCAGATTGTCCTCTGCTTTTCTGCACATGTGTCAGAACCACTGCATTCTGTCTCTGCTTTTCTGCACATGTGTCAGAACCACTGCATTCTGTTGTCTCTGCTTTTCTGCACGTGTCAGAACCACTGCATTCTGTTGTCTCTGCTTTTCTGCACGTGTCAGAACCACTGCATTCTGTTGTCTCTGCTTTTCTGCACATGTCAGAACCACTGCATTCTGTTGTCTTTGCTTTTCTGCACGTGTCAGAACCACTGCATTCTGTTGTCTCTGCTTTTCTGCACGTGTCAGAACCACTGCATTCTGTTGTCTCTGCTTTTCTGCACGTGTCAGAACCACTGCATTCTGTTGTCTTTGCTTTTCTGCACGTGTCAGAACCACTGCATTCTGTTGTCTCTGCTTTTCTGCACGTGTCAGAACCACTGCATTCTGTTGTCTTTGTTTTTCTGCACGTGTCAGAACCACTGCATTCTGTTGTCTATGCTTTTCTGCACGTGTCAGAACCACTGCATTCTGTTGTCTTTGCTTTTCTGCACGTCAGAACCACTGCATTCTGTTGTCTCTGCTTTTCTTCACGTGTCAGAACCACTGCATTCTGTTGTCTTTGCTTTTCTGCACATGTATCAGAATCACTGCATTCTGTTGTCTTTGCTTTTATGCACGTGTCAGAACCACTGCATTCTGTTGTATTTGCTTTTCTGCATGTGTCAGAACCACTGCATTCTGTTGTCTTTGATCTTTTCTGCATGTGTCAGAACCACTGCATTCTGTTGTCTTTGAGCTTTTCTGCAATTGGAGATACTTTGGTTTCTGCTCTTATATTCACATTTCTTCATCTGCCCCACATTGTGCATCCTACTACCCTTCACGGGCACTTAATTTCCATCATCTCTAGCTTCCTCATCTGTCCTGCCTGTATTGCCCAGGTTTCTGTACCATACAGTAGTACTGGTTGCACTTCTGTCTTGTATCAGCTTCTTTGGCATGTTTCTGTCATACACTACACCTAACACTCTATGACAGTTGGCTGCAGTCACTCTGATTCTAGCTTTGACCTCTTTACTCAGACTTCCTTTCTCCTCACCTACCCCTCACAGATACTTCAAACTATTAACCTGTTCCAATCTCTTTCCTTCTATCTCAGTTCTTAGCTATTTCTTATTTCTTAAATTTGCTACCATTACCACTGTCTTATCTGTACTGAGTTTCATCCCATGTGTGTTCAGTTTTGCATTCCATTCTCCTACCCTTTGCTGAAGTTCTTGCTTAGAGTCTGCCTGTAATGCCACATCGTTTGCATACAGCAACTTTGTTGATCTGTCTTTTCCAACCTGTTTGCTAATGTAGTCCATCACCAGTATAAACAGCACTGGGCTCAGAGCTAAATCCTGGTGTACACCCTCTCCCACTGGGAGCCACTCAGTAATTCTACCAATGTTTCTGGGACTTTGAACCACTGCAGTACTGTCCAAATCAACTTTCTTGTGACATTGTCGTATGCTTTATCAAAGTCTAGGAATGCCTGCTTTGACTCTTTCCTCATCTCTAGCTTTTTATCAACTATCTGTCTCACTGCAAACATCGGGTCAGTTGTTTTGCATCCTGATCTGAATCTGGACTGCTCATTTCCCACCTTACTTTCTACTGCTCTGCAAATCCATTTATCAATCACCTTCTCT